>NW_027513468.1:0-70000 GCF_048772815.1 Callospermophilus lateralis
AAACATATACTTTAAAAGCTATGGATATAGCAAGTGAAAAATCCAGCCTAATTTTCTTTTAAGATTGGAAGCCATCTCATCACAAAGGCATGAAAAGTTAACTTCTGCTTCATTATAAATTACTGTGATTTGTAAACTTGCTTGAAATTCCTGCCAGTGCCTTGAACTCACCCATGTCTGTTTTCCCTGATGAGATAACAACCCTCCCTGAAACTTTAGTGATGACTCATAAATTCTGGCTTTCCCTGACCAAATAAAAACTCACTCTGAAACTTTACTGGTGCATCATAAATTCTGATGTTGTGATCTAAATTTACTCAATAAGAGCTAAACCATTTAGACCATTAACCTACCACGTGTCTTTGTATTATGCTTGTGAAAATCCTGTTATTCGTGTAAGTTCTCAAGTCACCCCCCTTTTGTAACTTTTTTTGGAATAAAACTACAGTACTAGAGAAGTGGAGTGCTGTCTTTTTTTCCCATGGGTTTCAGGAGAGACTGTCATGTTCACATGCAGGACCCCCAAAAGACCACTTGAGACCAATATTGATGTAAGCACAAAAGAGGTGTTTATTGCAAGCTGGCTCAGTACTACACACACACACCACACTGACAGACACTGGTGGCTTAGAGGCCCTGAGCCCGGGGTTTACAGCAGTTATATAACTCTTTGGGGAAGGCGGGAACCCCACAGACATCATAGCATCTCATTGCAAATCATCACACACCTTGAGAAAATTATAAAGAACTCTAAAACATGATTAGCACATTCACTGGTGGGAACAAGTTGGGTAAGCATGATTGGTTAGCACAAGATGGGGATTCAGTTGAACAGATTGGCTTAGGCCATGAGGGTAGTATATGCTGAACTATATGGTTTCCCAAAATGTTATCAACCACCTTAAACTATTGGAACTGTCATTTGGAATTCCAGGAATTTTCCCTGTCTCATGCTGATTGGTGGCTGCTAGGGGGTTGCTATGAATCCCCAATTAGCCTGACTGAGTCAGGGACACCAAGCACAGCAGATCTCTCTTGTTACTTGTAGATAAACAACTCAGCAGGGTGGGTATGAGCCTAGGAGTTCTCTGTGTGTCTTTCCAAGGACAAGAGTCATGCCCCCTTCCTTGGACAGTCTTTGATCTGAGGTAGAGGCTGGTTTCTCACATAGTACCTTATTTTTTATGTATTTTTTTAGATGTAGCTGGACACAATACCTTTATTTCACTTATTTATTTTTATGTGGTACTGAGGATTGATACCAGGATCTTGCACATGGGAGGTGAGCACTCTACTGCTGAGCCACAACCCCAGGCCCTTATGTGTAATTTTTCTTGGGCATTTTTACTTTACAGGTTTTTTTTCCCAGTTCAAAGTTCAATCTGTCACCTAAAAAGAACAGAGATCAAAAAATAAATAAATAAGATTTGATAATTATTATCATTATTTTATATTAATTCCTGAATAATATACAAGCATATATAATCCATAAACTGAAATGACTTTATATATAAGTTTAAATAAAAATGTTGTGTGGGTTGGGTTAATTCCCACTTATGGGAAAACACCTTGCCTTAAAAATAACAGCAGCCTGAGACTCTGGGGTACATTTCTCAGATTAAGACAAAAAACAAAAAAAAACAGCACTCAATGACCTGATATTCTAGCCCTTATTCATGCCTCGATGGGATAATATTCTCTGTAACTCAAAAAAAGTGCTCACTTCTCTCAGATTCAATGTTCATGATCTGAAGCCCCTTCCAATCAAAAGCATTTTGTCGGAACTGTCCAATCATGTGTCATCAGGGAGGAGGAGGGTGGGCTTTCATTTCTTATGTCCTGAGTCCTCCACTTTTGCCATCTGTAGTCTCACACTTCAGAGTCACAGGTTGTTCTGCTGTGCAGGAACTGAAGATCCCAAGTAGCCCTACTCCTGAGAAGCAGGAAATGGTGAGTGTGCATTTGCCTAGCAAGGGAGGCTGGGGGAGGAAGACTATTAGTACCACAAGACTGGCTCTGTTGAAAATAGGAGCTAGCACATTGGGACTCTGGGCAGTCTCTGGAGTCTGCAGGCTTAATTTCTCCACTTTGCCACTATATCCTCAGTCCTACTGGCCAACCAGGTGGGGAACATATCAGTGGCAGAGACTCTTTGCTACCTTCCTTATGCTGAAAGGGCTTCCTTAAAATCTGCATAAAATACTATGTGGTAGTTGTGTTCCTGCAGCCCAGTGTCTTACCAGATGCTGGAGATTGACAGGTGAAATAATTATCAAAATCAAAACTCCAAGGTCCATTTTCCTGCACAAAAGGAGCTGTCATTTTTGGATACCCAAATTTCTTTTCAGCTAGCTAATTTTCATTTTGAAAATCTTCTATTTTTACTTTCTTCATTATTATTGTTTTCTTAAAGTTAGGTCAACTCAGGGATAGTGTACTACTTAGCAATATCCTTGGTAGTGGAGCCAGATTTACAGATAGGTAGTTAGTGTAGTTAGGTAAATTGGGTCTAATATCCAGTAAAATCAAGAATAAACACCATATTGAGGATGGAGTCCAGGATAAGGGGAATTGAAAATGTCCCCTAGGCCCGGAGCCCATCCTAAGGAAATTTTAAAGAAGCAGCTCACAGCAAACATGGAGATGCTAATTCAAAAGCCCTTCCTGCCCACATTACTCCTTCAGCCCACCTGTCCTCCACACTTTGCTTCTTCCCACCTACATTCCAACACTGCAAGAAAACAAAGAACAGCAATGTGACAGGAATGCAGGAAAGCTGAAGGAAGACCTTAGCAATAAAAAAGCTAAAAAGACCTTAGTTTAAAAAATCCCTTTCATGGATTCTACCTCTTTGGTCCCCTTTTTCTTCTGGGGAGAAGTCTTTTCTACTGTCCTCTAATAAAGCTTCTACTTTCCACTCTAAACTCACCTTGGCGCACGTCTCTGGTGTTATACTGCATCATTGGGGAAGCAACGACTCTTCACCAGTAAACAGCCCTAACAGGTTTAAATTTATTTTTAGAAAGGTCCTAGCTAAGTTGCTGAAATTATTTTTGTTATGGTTTGATTTATCTAGAATTTGCTATTGCAATAAAGCATACTGTTTTTACGTACATATGTATCCATATGGGGATCTTATTTATATTGTGATTCTTTATTATTGTAATATTATATTTTCACAATATATACGAAGAGTAGGCCATGATAAGTTCTTTTTTTGCTCTTTTTATTGAAAAGTTTTTTGGCTAAAGTTACATGTAACTTTGTAGATGAATTTTAAAAAATTATGCTTTGGTTTCTTACTTCATTTAAAGTAAAGCTTGATGATTTTTTATTATTACATTATTGTTGTATTTAATAGTCAGGTTTTCTTTGACATAACCGTAAAACATGAAATATAATTTGCTCCCGTTCAGTATCCAGTAGTTACGCTTTTCCTATTCCCCTATTTTCTTCTATCATATATTTATTTTTAGTTTTTTGTTTATTATTGCTTTATAGAATACACATAAAATTATAATTCACTGTGATATATTCATGTTTGTACATAGCAGTTTGGTGAGATATATTGTCGGTTAATTCGGGGAAAATGATCACCTTTTTAATGATGAATTTTATTATTTACATGGGATTTATAATTCAGTCTTTTATTTGCTTTTTGTGACTTTTATTTTCTCATAAGTTCTACATATTTCGTTTCTAAAAATGTACACATGTGAAATACCACTTGCATAAGGCATCTATGTAGAATTTATACATAGTGTTTTATGCTCTTTTTTAAACTGGATATAATATGAAATGTGAGTGGCCCCAGTGAGCATTTTTTTCATAAACATTTTTATTTATCTCTCCCAAGATGTATATTGTATTGAGTCATGCCCTTGGGCTTCAAGTGTTTGGATGAGTACCATTGCATACTTACATGTTATCATGATCACATATGCTCTAATTTCAGTAAGTCTCTGTGATGGGGAGTATCATTTATATTCAATAGCAAAATAGTTTCCACAAATACATACTTATTTAAAACTCCTTTTGAGTTAATGATTATTAATTTGTTTTAAATATTCATCAATATTACTTAATTTTTCCCATGATGGGTTATTATTTTGTATTTTTTAAATTTCTAAAGATTTTGAAATTTTATAGTTAATAAACATATTTTATGTATAAATTTGAAGTTCAAATTTCTGTCTTTTATATATTTTTGGCTTAAAAGATAAGAAAAGGATCCAAAAATGCATCTAGAGATTGATTTCAAAAACAAAAATAAAAGAAAAAGAAAAAAGATTTAAACTATTATTTTTTTAAATTGGCTTTTTTCTTTACTCATCATTTATTTTAGGTTTCTTGTATGATTGTAAGGGTACATTATTTAAAGTGGATTCTAGGGCTTATCTTTGTTAATTACTACAGAAAAAATAAATAAGAAATTTCTCTACAGTATGGCTGCAGGAAAATGAATAAATTACTTTAAAATCATATGGTAATAAAATTGTTAAATCACATACTTACTAAACATCCACTCCTTAAAAAATTTTTTTCTGTAATATTTTTGGCAGTGAATCATGAATTCTATTATCTGGACTTTGGGATTTAATATAGAATCATATGGAATAAAATTTGGCCAATCCTAGGAATATTCATACATAATTTGTTGTTTACTTAATGACATGTTGTGGAGATAGCAACTAATGAACATATTTATTTTTAGAAATAGTTACTTTTTTTGCTTTTCAGTTTCTAATAAGCCTTTTAGATTTATTTCCTTCCTGACTCACTCAGGGCCACTGATGTGTTTTTCTTTTATTTTGTAATCTCCAGGCATTTTCCCTTCTAAGAAATCTGTCTTGTGAGCTCTCTTTTCTGAAGCGTTTCTTAACAAGAAAGAAAGAAAAAAATCCTTTATGTTGCCCCTGAAATGTATTCTCAATGCACTCTCCTCAAATGTGGAGAAAATATTTCCCCAGACTGACATCCCTGTGTCAGGAGCTAACAATACATTGATGGTCTTTGAAGAAATTTCATACAGTTCTGTCTCTGGGTATTTTTGTGGGCTGCTTAATTGCCATTTAATATCAAGATACCCATGTTTTTTCATCTGTACTATGGGAATAATTTTAGAGCGCACAGATGAATAATGCTCTTCATGAGGCTATGAATACCTGCATGTTCTGTATTGCACAGCTGACAAAGCCCCTGGAATACACTGTGTAGATTCTATTTGGTTAACCATTATCTGCCACTCACATGAATTTTCTTTCAAAAGCTTGTAATAACCTTTTCACTTTAGGCATTCATGTCATCAACATTCCCAAGTATAAAAGTTTTAATCTTTTCTGAATTCCAGGTTCCGTTTCTCTTGTGGTTCAATGTGGTACAAATAACTATGTTTTTGTTTTCTTTCTTTTACACTGTGTTTCTAATAAAGATGTTCTCTTCTCCAAACCTATATTTCCAATGTCCAGCTATGACATAGATAATTGTATTTGATAATTTATAAAGGAGAGTTGAGAATAATTCTTGCTTGAGTTTCCTTTCCTTAGAAACTGAACTAGAACTGTACTTGGTCTTGAAAAGGGAGGACCATAACCAATCAGATATATAAAAAATATATTGATTGATTGTATATTCTCTTCTAAGAACTCTCTGTCCAGATCCTTGGCCCATTTCTTGATTGGGTTATTATTATTATTATTATTATTATTATTATTATTATTATCATTATAATCATTATCATCATCATCATCATCATCATCATCATCATCAACCACTATTATTTTTATTTTCTTAATTTTTAGTTCTTTATGTACCCTAGAGATTATTGCTCTATCTGATATGTGAGGGGTATAATATTCCTCCTAAAATGTAGGCTCTGTCTTCACCTCACAGATTGTTTCTTTTCCTGAGAATCAACTTTTTAGTTTGATTCTATTCCATTTATTGATTATTTGTTTTAATTCTTGTGCTTTCAGTGTCTTATTAAAGAAATTGGGGCCTAATTTCACATGATGAAGATTAGAGCCTCTTTTGTATTCCATTGGACACAGAGTATCTGGTTTAATTTCTAGGATCTTGATATACTTGGAGTTGAGTTTTGTGCATGGTGAGAGATAGTGGTTTGTTGAAGAGGCTATCTTTTCTCCAGTGCATATTTTGACACCTTTGTATAATATATAATAATTATAATTTTGTGGGTTAGTCTCTGTGACCGCTATTCTGTACCATTCATCTGCAGTCTATTTTTTTTTCTGCAAATGCAATGCTGTTTTTGTTACCATTGCTCTGTAGTATGGTTTAAGATCTGGTATAGTAATGCCCCCTGCTTCCCTCTTTCTGCTAAGGATTAATTTAGCTATTCTTGGTCACTTATTTTTCCACATAAATTTCATGATTGCTTTTTCTATTTCTATGAGGGATGTTATTAGGATTTCGATCAGAATTGCAATAAATCTGTACAGTGCTTCAGTAGCACTGTCATTTTGATAATATTAATTCTTCCTATTCATTATCAAGGTAGATCTTTCCACCTTCTAAGGTCTCTTTTGATTTTTTTCTTTAGGGTTCTGTAGTTTTTCTTGTTTAGATCTTTCACCTATTTCAATAAGTTGCTTCCCAAGTATCTTATATTTTTTGAAGTTATTGTAAATGGGGTAGTTATCTTCATTTCTTTCTCAGAAAAATTTTCACTGATATACAGAAATGCCTTTGATTTATGGGTGTTGATTTTATATCCTGCTACTTTACTAAATTTATTTACTTGTTCTAGAAGTTTTCTGATGGAGCTTTTTGAGTCTTCTAAATATACAATCATATCTGGCATTTTAAGGTAAATGGATAGCATTGGAGAAGATAATGCTACGTGATTTTAGCCTATTCCAAAAAAATGCAAAATATATGGAGGCTGACTCATAATGGGGTAGGGAGGGGGAGCATGAGAGAAATAGATGGATTCTCAATAAAGAAGATGGGTCGGAGGAAAACAAAGGGGGCAGGGGATTAGCAAGAATGGTGGAATGTGATAGAGACCATCATCAAAAGTACTTGTACAAAGACACAAATTTGTATCACCATACTTTGTATACAACGAGAGATATAAAAAATTGTGTTCTATACATGAAATAAGAATTGTAATGCTTCTGTTGTCATTTCTTTAAAAAAATTGATAGAAATATGAAAAAATTGTTCATAAATTATATACATTAACTATGTTATATATAGAATATATATATGTATATGCATATATGTTTATATGTAGATCTAGGGAAAGGCAAGTCTATTTCCTTAATTTTTAAAAATCAATTAATTTATTAATCACTTCTAACTTTCTAATAGAGCAGAATGCATTTCACTTCATAACACACAAATGGAGCACAAAATTTTATTTCTCTTGTTGTTCAGAAAGTATAGATACAAAACCCATGTAACTCTACTTTGTTTACAACAATATTTTTATTTCATTCCACCATCTTACCTACCTCTATACCATCTCCCATCAACTCCCTCCCCTTTGTCTTATTCAAAGTTTCTTCATTTCTTCAATGCTACCTCCCATTTCCCTCATTGTGGATCACCATCCACTTAGCAGAGAAAACATTAGCTATTTGGTTTAGGAGCATTGGATTACTTGACTAAACATGATATTCTCCAACTCCATCCATTTACTTTCCAATTCCATAATTTTATTTTCTTTTAATGCTCAGTAATATTCCACTGTGAAAATAGACCATATTTTTTTTATCCATCCATCTATTGAAGAGCATATAGATTGGTTCTATAGTTTATGTATTGTGAATTGTTTTGCTATGAACATTGAATTGGATATGCCTCTGTATTATGCTATTTTTAAACTCTTGTTGGTCTAAACTGAAGAGTGGGATAGCTGGGTAAATTTTGTTTTTTTTCCACGTTTTCCAAGGAATCTCCTTATTCTTTTCCAGATTGGTGTCACTAATTTAGAGTCCTACCAACAGTGTAAGAGTGGGCGTTTTTTCTCATATCCTCACCAACATACAATTTTGTTTGTATTTTTAATAATTGCCATTCTGATTGGAGTAAGATTAAATTTTGGAGTAGTTTTGATTTGCAATTCTTTAATTGCTAGAGATGTTGAACATTTTTATCTATTGAATGATTGTTTATCTTCTAAGAAGTGTGTCTCTTCAGTTCCTTAGTCCATTTCATTTAATGGTTGGAATTTTTTTTTTGTTATTAAGTTTTTTAACTTCTTTATATATCCTGGAAATTAGGTTTCTATTTGATGTACATATGGTAAAAATTTGCTCCTATTCTCTGGTATCACTTTTCGCCTCACTGAGTGTTTCTTTGGCTGAGAAGAATATTTTCAGTTTGAATTCATCTGATCTATCGACTCTTGTTTCTATTTCTTGTGCTTTAGTACTATTCTAAAAGAAGCAAAATTTAAATCCCCTACTTGGGATTACAGGTGTATGATAGCAACACAATGATAGCAACACAATTCATCTTAATTTCCAGCCCACTTTCTTAAGGGGCTTTCATCCAAGGCAGAAAAAGAAAATGTTATAGATAGGCTACTTTGTCTAAGGCCATGGCATAAAATAAGGTATATACCATTGATCAATTTAAATAATAGCCTCAAATTTTTTGATGTGGAAAAAAACATATATATATATATATATATATATATATATATATATATATATATATATATATTACACACACACACACACACATACACACACCATACACTTTCTGGTTAAATCTCCTTGCCCTCACTCAGGAAAGTTTCTTTCTAGTTTTTAATATCTCAGGAGAAATATTGATAAAACATAAATGTATCTTTCACTATAGCATAAAAAGAAGTGATCATGTCCTTTAACTTCCTGAACTTAGGAGAAGCATAACTCTCAAATATGGTTCTGTGAACTGAGATTTTTCTGGAGTCTTGACATAGTTTTGAGGGTGCTGTTCCAAAAATACGTATACTTTATTAGTAATATTTTAAATACATAATGGTCATTTTCACAATATGGAAATTATGGGTTATACTATAAAATTCATTTTTTACTATTTTTATATGAATTCTTAAAAATAATTATCTTTCCACCTTATTTAATTTTAATGTTCCATCTGTTTCTATTCAAGAGAAGTTAACTGAAATTTTACAAGATTGTCACTGTATTATTTCCATCAATAAATAATATATTTACATATATAATCTACAAATTCAAAAGGCTTCGTATGCAAGTTTAAATGCAAATGCTTTTCTGGGTTGGCTGGATTTTACTTCTCCAAGGACACCTTGCCTTAAATTCGCTGCAGCCTGAGCATCTGGAGTTCAATTCCCAGAGCCTAAAAAAAAAAAAAAAAATAATGTTAAATAAGTAAATAAATGTACAGGCAAGACCCTACAATTTGACATCATTTATTTCTGGATTTGAGTTTATCTCCTATCTCTCAAAAAACTCACTAGACTCAGATTGAGCATATGAAGACATAAGTTGTGTCAAATCAGGACCCCTTATATAAGCATTGCCCCATCTACACATATTAAGTAAAGAGAAGCAATTTTTGACTATCTGGTGTGAAGTCTGCCAGAGTGGGTATCCATTTCTAGGCTTCCTCACTTATGTTCAGTGAACCTGACTTTATCTCCTATATAGGTTCTTTGTGATTTATAGAGAGGAAACATGGTTCCTAAAAATACAGTAAATGATGAGTCTGCAGTGAAATCCTGAGACTGAATGGTGAGTCTGGTTAAAACTAGCTGCACTGACTATGGTGGGAACTGGCAATGGTTGGCTAGAATCCCTGGTGTAATCTTTGGTTTCTGCAGTCCTGTGTCTTCTTATGAGAAAGGTCAGCCATGAATTTCCACTGGCCAGTCAACTGGACCATATATTAACAGTAGATACTGGAAGTCCTATAGTATCCTATGGAATATCTTCAGCCCCTACTTTAAATTCTATGTGAGAACATTTGTGGCAATATTTCCAAATCTTCTCAGATTGTGTTGTGGATTCTGGAGTGAGGAGACCATCCCAATCACAACTCCATGTATTTTTTCCTCCAGGAGTGGGGTGAATACTCTATAGGTATCTCAGTTTTTCTTTCTTCCTGAATTCATTCTTCTTCTTTTTGAAGATTGTGCAATTGTGGATTGAGCCAGAGGTACTGTACCACTTAGCTACATAACTGGTACTTTTTTATTTTTTTATCTTCAAACAGTTGCTGAGTGTGATTTTAAAATTATGCTCCAGTATTGTGAGTTGTATTTATATGGAAAATTTTAGCTTCCTGTTCAATGACAACTTCCCCCTTTTCCAGTATTATAAGTTACATTTTTGCAGTATTATCAGTTACTTTACCCATATTATATTCAAGTGAACATGGTATTTTCAATTGTTATACCAAAAACTGGATGAGACTTTAAAGTATTTTTTTTCTCTCTGGGTGCAATGATACGTGCATATGAATTCCAGAGACTCAAGTGGCTCTCATAAGTCCAGATCAGTACTTGGGGCTTTCCTTTTTCAACAGCAGTATAAATGTAGAGAGCTTAGTTTCTTAAAAAAATAACTGAGAGAATTCTAAACTTCCATTTTTTAAAAAATGTTTTCACTAATTTTATAGTCCAGCACAGTGTTTCTTTCTTCCATATTCATATAATTGGAGTACTACTTACTATTCCACTTTTTCAGAGTAGCCATTCTAACAGCTGTGCTCATGCAGTAAATCTTATAGTTGGATGGTGCACTAAAATTTGGATGCAAGCTTTTTAGATTCCAGGGTGCCTTATGCTCACTGGAAAAAAAAATTGAGGTGCATCCATTTTAGAAATAAAGAGGGATCTGTGATTGTAAACATTTTTCTTCATTAATATTTGAGATTTTAGCCCATTACAATGTTTGCACACCAATGTGAGAAAAATCCTTTTTGATCTAGAAAGTTACCAATGTTTCAATGCTTTGAGGTTTCAGATGTAGTGCAGTAAATGGAAAAAGTTAATATCGGGAGAAATTACTTAGAGAAAGAATTGGTTAGGTCTGGTGTTTATTAGTAAAGTGAGCTGGCTGACAGAGCTCAGGAAGTGCTAATCTGCCAATTTGGCTTTCAGTGGTGGTCTGTATTTTCCTGTTAAGTTTTTGTTAGTGTCTAGATAAAAGTTCAACTGTCAGCAACAGCTACTTGCATTTTTAGAGAATGTTGGCAAATCCCTCTAAGGGATTAAGGTTTACCTTAAGATTTAACACCTCTTCCACTCGGCCATAGAAAACCACTTATCTCCCCCCCACACCCCCGAGTAAATACTCATGTATATCTTATTCCTTCCTCTGTGTGTACAGATAAATTACCATTTAAACTACAGGCAATTTAGAGTTAAATATTATATTTCAAACCCAAATCAGTCTTCATTTATTTATATTAACACCGGATTTGGGCATTTTGTTCCAGTAATTTTGCATATTGCTCAAATCAGAAAAATCTTCAAGTGCATTCTACTTATCTCCTCTTGGTCGATATTTTTTTTTTCAGTTTTCCAATTTGTGTGCCTCTAATTCCTTTACAGTTTTTAGAAGGACTCAAAACCAGAGTATATATTTATTTGGTGTATCCATAAATGGAGGTAGGCTTATATTCTGCTTTTATTTATTTTTATTTTATTTTTTAAAATTATCTCTCTTTATATCTGCTGTTTGGTGAATGCTTTTGTATAATTCCAGTGTCACGCACATTCTGCACACAAGTAGCTTTTGTAATCTTTGCCTTTTATTCTAACATCTACCTTGAGGTTGAATCGTAGCATTTGTTAACATTAAATATTTTATTGATATGTTTTGATTTATATAATTAATAATTAACATTAAAAAGATATTTGTATACATATGAACTGCCCTATGTAGTTTTCTGTATTGTGATTCTTTATCTTAAAATTACTACACTTTTGTAATATTATAACATGCATTACTGTCAGGTAATGATCACTAGTACATTTGTTCTTATCTGTCAGAGAGTACATGTCTGATTTTATATACATTCATCTTTCCAGGAAAATATTAGAAGTTTATCCTTTAATTCTTCTTTAACAAAAAGTAAAGAATGGTAAAATTACGACCAGTTATTATTAAAGTGTACCTTGGGAAAAATGATCATTTTTATAATAGTTCTATCCGTTGTAAGTATGTTGAATATTTGAGTCTTTTATGTTCTTTTCCATATTTTTATTTTCTCAAATAGTGCATATTCCTTTTGTAAACATACTTGCATATGAAATGCAACATTCATGTGACATCAGCATAAAACATGCATGGTATTTTATATTATTTGTCAAACTGGATATAATACATCAACAAAAATTCTAGCTCCTAGAATTTACATTTTACAAAATTTAATAATTATTTCTTCCTATTTAGCCATGCCCCTTGGTTTCAACTCTGGAAGAATGTGAATGTATTCTCATGAACAGTTTCTGTAATTTTAGTCTCTGTTTCCTATGTGGGTGTATCATATACATATGATTACAAAACAGTTTCTACAAATGGATAATAAAAGCTTAAATTATTATTTTCCTTTTTTTGTGAATGCATTTATTCCACATATTCATCAATATGATTAAATTCATCTATATGATGTGATTTTATTCAATGTTACCTAATTTCTAAAGATTTTGGGTTTTTATGATTATTGAATACTTAGATATATCTTTTTTAAAGTGACTTTTCAAGAATTTTTTGTTTTTCTTATGCATTATGTTGTATTTCTTCTTCTTATAAGTGTTTGATTATATGTGAGGAAATTAGTTTTTTTTTAACTTGTCACTTTTGCAGCTTTTAATGTAATCATTTGATGAAGAAATTTTTTGTATTAATATTTTGTAAATAATAAGTTTAAGTCTATTATATTGTATAATTTTGAAAACAAAAAAAAACATTTTTTTTTCTTTTGTGATATTAGGGATTCAACCAAAGTGTCTTAATGCTGAGCATATTATCAACTCTGTTATAAATTTTATTTCCAGATGGGGTTTGCTCAATTTCTTCAGTTCGCCTTAAATTTTGAACTTCATGCCTTAGACTCCAGAATAGTAAACATTTCAGGTGTGCACCGCCATATGAACCCTATCTATTGTATGTAAATTTTGAGCTTTGTACTTTCTTATATATTTCAGTATTATTTATTAATAACTTATAATCAGCATTTAATGTGTCAAAATATGTTTTAAGTTTTATGAGTGAAGGGATAAAATAGCATTTTATTAGTGCACTGTTTTCCCAATATCCTAGCATGTTTTAAGAGTTGTATTGTTAGTGTTTTCAGTAGTTCCACCATTTATTTTATTATGAGGTTTACCCTGATTGATTTTACTTCATAACATCAATCATGTGTCATTATTGTATTTTGGTCAGCAGTAGGCTTTATGTACAAGCATGGATCTAGCAAGTATTTTAGCCATGTACTAGTCTATACCATCTAGATTCTGTCACTGCACTCAGAGTATTGGAAAATTGCAGAAAATTCTTAGGATAAATTTTCCAGAGTGTATTTCAATAAAGTGATATATCATTATATTTGCCTATATTTGCAATTATATACTGTATAATTGATATAATTTTTATTCGTTCAATTTTCAAATTTGCTAGTGATTTTTTAATTGTATCTTCTTTTTTAAAATTTGTGCTGAAGATTGAACCCTGGGGTGCTTAACAAGAAAGCCATATCCTCAGTCCTTTTTTTATATTTTATTTAGAGACAGAATATTGCCGAGTTGCTAAGTGCTTCACTAAGATGCTCAATAAAATATATATAAGACAATATTATATATAATATTGTCTTAGAATTTATGATTCTTTTTTCTTATCCTCCTCAGTCACTGGAACTATAGTTTTCCATCACTAAACTGAGCTCATTTGCTTTTTAAAAGCACCAACATTGATACTGATAACTTTGTGTTATATTTATCTTTAATAGCTTCTAATTTTGCTTATTTGCTTAAGACTTTCTTTACTTTTAGTTTTTGAATTTTACTATATTTTGGGATGTAGGATTTGATAATAAATTCTAGTCATTTTATGACTTACTAATTTTTTGTTTATGTTTTATTTTCACCTCAGGTATAGATGAATTCCAATTTTTCCAGCTGTATGGAGATCTAAGTGAAACATAATAACATTTATAGATATTGTTAAAGAAATGGAACCACAATTTTACCCACTTTTTTGACTGCACTGTATATGCCCAAAAGACATAAAATCAGCATACTACATTAACACAGCCACATTAATGTTTATAGCAGCACAATTCACAATAGCTAAGCTATAAAACCAACCATTCAATGATGCATGGGTCCATTCAATAATGTAGGATAAAAAATGTTGCTTATGTACACAATAAACTATGAATTGCCCATAAAATAGAATGACTTTATGACATTTGCCAAGAAATGGATGAATCTGGATATTTTATGCTAAGTAAAACAAACCATTTTTTAAAAACCAAATATTGAAAGTTATTGCTGATATGTGAAATCTAAAGCTTATAAAGTGGGGAAGGGCAAGAAAAGAAGATTAGTAGATTGAACAATGGTAAACATAAAAAAATAAATATGTAAATAAATAAATAAAAGGGACAAGGATAGAAAAAAAAAAGATCTATATCTGTAAGTGGATCCTACCATCGTAGCCACCAACAGAAACAGGATTTTAATTATACTAATATATATCGCATGCTTTCATAATACCATGAAAATCAATTTACTGTCAGGTAGAACTAGAAAGAATGAAAAAAATTAAAAAAATATATATTTTTTGAAGAGCTATATGTATATTCTATTATAAATATCATACAATATAAACATCGATCAAAGTTTGTATTTAAATATATATGTGTGTGTGTGTGTGTGTGTGTGTATATATATATATATATATATATATATATATATATATATATATAATTTTGTATGTTAAAAAATGTTAAAATTATAAACAGGAAAATTAAAACAGGATTTTTGTTGCTATTTTTTATATTAACAACATACATAAAAACCATAAAATGTTCAAACTTAAATAAACTATTAAATATTCCCATTAAGTGGTCTGCCTACCTTGTTGCATTTCAAAATTTCTCTTATACCATTGATACTGGAATTACTAGAGATCTCACTACACATTCAGAATAGCCAGCTGTATCACAAAAATAACAAATAAGATTCTACACATTAGTAAATCTCTGATTTGTAGTTGTACAATTAAAATTTGAGGATTCCCTTTCTTAATTACCATAATTTTCTCATCTGAAAAATATGTATAATTTAGATCAAGATATAAAAAATTACAAAATATATATTTTTTGTGATAATGCCTAAATTTTATATTGTGTTTCATAAATGTGGAATATGTGTACTTTTTTGAACTTAAATCACTTTTTCTCATTGTGTTCAAAAACAATACCTACATAATATTCTACAAACTCTAATTTCAACTGTATTTACATTACAGACTGTGCAAATATTCCTGTGGTCAATGTTTTATTTATTTACCTATCCTTATTTTAGGTACTGTTAACATTTATGGATATAGCCATTGATTTTACTGAAGAGGAGTGGGAATGCCTTCAGCCTGCTCAGAAAAATTTATATAGAGATGTGATGCTAGAGAATTATAGAAACTTGGCCTTCCTGGGTAAGTTTAACTTTCCTTTAAAATTATTAATTACTTATTATTATGTAATTTACTTCTGTTGCAGAGTATTTTCTGGGAACTTCTCTATAAAAATGAGTTTCAAATTTGTGTTTCAAAGAAAAAGGGCATTTTTAGTACAGATATTTTACTCTCTCTCTCTCTCTCTCTCTCTCTCTCTCTCTCTCTCTATATATATATATATATATATATATATATATATATATAATTTCACTATTAAATCTGTCTCTTTCTTTGTGTGTTACACATCCTTCACTTTAGATAAGTAGTACCTAGTATAATTTAGTGATGTAAACTATTGTAGACTACACATAGCAGGGGACACAGTTGAGTCATTCAAATGTCAATGAGAAAACCAAACTAAAAAATGTCGAAAGAGTAGTTACCCAGCAGACAAAATTTTCAAAAGCTTAGGTTTACTTATTTTAATTGTAATCATTGAACACATACTGCCCTATATTTATCACATTTTCAAATTCCTTGTTGTTCTCTGTTTTGTTCTTTAGTGATGTTCCAGTTTATTCAGATTAACCATTAAAACTTACCTTTTGTTGTGAGGGCCAGCATGATCTGTTTCAAATCTTCTTATGAGGAAACCTTTAAAGGAGCAAACAGAAGAGAGAGACACACACACAGTGAAAAGGAAAAAAGAAAAATAAACTGGCTACCCCTCTTAACAGCTGTACATATAATGCCCCCAAATTACAAAGATTCTGATACCTTGACTACATTCTAACCCAGTGTTTCTTTAACCCCAAGTGGTAGCTAACCAAGATTAGGTTCAGTTAATACAAATATAGAGACCCTTCTCCCTAAGGACATTACTACAGAAACTAGATAATGCACCTGTAGAGTTGTCTTAATAGCTTCAGGGAGAAACTGCTGGGCATTACAATCGTGGGACTCAGGGTGCCAGTTACAATCACCCCCACACTTTCCTATCTATTCCCAGGTCAGAATACTTAATACCTGCCCTCTTTTTTAAGGAATTTTGAATAAATAATATTACTTATCTCCTTAATGCTGGTGAGGGCAATAAATAGGGCAGGCATAGACATCAGCAAGTTCCAACATCAGTAAACATCCACCTATGAATATTTTTGACCCAGATAAAATTGTGTATACATGAAGTTAACCAATCCAACAAGTCCAAAATCCATCATCTTGTTGAAACTTATTAATAATATCTCTAAGGTAATCTAGGTCTTTTGAAATAAAATTAATATTATAACTTATATTGAAGGATCACATGGTATTAAACTTTTGATATCCTTGATGATGTAACAATAACAGACAATCAATTGCAGCATGATTGTCAAGTATGGCTTGACAATGTTGTTTTTGTTCTTCATTAAGCATATTTACATCCATGAATGCATGACTAATACTGTTTATGATAGCATAGGCGAGTTTCATAGTAGTTTTATGAGCCTGTAGAGCTAGTCCAGGTAAACCCACAAAGGAGAATGTCAAAGCATTAAATTCTGCCTTAGAGAGAAGCTTCACTGAATCTTCACAATTTTTATCAAGAGGAATAGATCTGTTATGAATAAATTGCACAGGATGGTGACCTATTTAATACTATGTAGATGGTAAGGACACATTATTCTGCTAAGACAACAATGAATACCATGAGACATTTTTGCAGGTATATAACAATTTCATGCAAGTGAGTCAAGATATTTTAGTGGGTTCTAGAAGTCCAGAATCTGACAGGACTGAATTTCCCAGAGCTGGTGTACAAAAAGAGAGCAATATTGTTATCAAGACCAAAGCATTTACAGAGTTTTGTGTAAGTTTAGCAATCAAAGCAGTAACAAAGTTATCTAGAGTACATTCTAACCCCATTGTAGCCAACACCTGTTGAGCTGAGGCTGTTAATGGTTTTATATCTCCCTAAGTTACTAGAATTCAAGTATCTTTTGGGTCCTCTTTTAATGTTTCTCCTCTTTTGAGGAGAATGATTATTCTCTTGTTTGGATGAACTCTTATCTTCCAGGGTTAAATAAGACTTAGAAATCAGCTTGTGAAGTCCCTGATGTATATTTATAATTGCTTTTTTTCAAACATGAAGGTAGAGTCCATGTTGGCATAAGTATAGAAGTCTATGCTTTTCCCCACGTGATCAAAGGCATAGGATCTTGTCATGCTGGTAAGGTGGAGCCTCGTATATTACATAATTATATTGGTAATTGCTGTTTGAGAATAAAATGTCTATTCAATGCAGATGACCAATTATGAGTATTAAATTTATGTTGAATATTGAGCATATTAACTGTAAATAAAACAATATTTAATGTATATTTATATAAGAGAGGATAAATCTTTGTTTTTGTTTTAAAAGGTAAATATTAGGATACAATTTGCGCACTCAACAAAAGCTCGTCCAAAAGATTTATGAAAAATTTCATGATTTAAAACTATATCTCATTGATTAAAAATTGTGCAACAGGATGAGATGTAAAGGCTGGATCATTATCCATCTTTAAACAAATAGAACCTCTAGGAGCAGATCATGCTTGGTTTCTTTCCATGTTCTCTGCTGGAACTGACTTGACATTTTCTTTTTCAGATTCAATTCTGTTAGTAATTTTTTTCTTTTGTTTTGTGTTTTGCAGTAATGCATTAGAAATCATAAATATTTTGAAGTGAATTTAGCACTATACTTCTACTTTATAATTTTTTAATATTTTTTATTTTTCTTATTTTGATTAGTGTTTTAACTTCTGGATCATTTTTTTTATTCTGGCATGCTTGGATTCTTTTCTTTCTCTGTCTCTGTCTCTGTCTCTGTCTCTGTCTCTCTCTCTCTCTCTCTCTCTCTCTCTCTCTCTTTATGGAGAGAGGGAGAGAGAGAGAGACAGAGAGAGAGTCTTTGTCTATAATATCAACCCTACACAAAACACAGTATGTGTGTGTGTGTGTGTGTGTGTGTGTATCCCACTTCTCCTTATATATCCTATAGATTTTTAATTTTTACAGTATTCTACAAGTTGCTTAGACTTGTCGTAAACTTGGTACTGCTTGATAAGCCTCTCCCATATTTGTAGAATTTCAGATTTGCACACAAGGAATTCCCCTTTCATTTTTTTCTTAAAGAATTATTCACATAAACATTGTGCACATTGATGTTAATATTTATATCAATTTATGTCTCCAAACTTTTTTAAAATAGTTATTTAGTATTCTTTGAGTAATTCATCACTGTCAGTATCCTAATGTTAAATTCTTAATGTTTTATTTTTCTTTTTTGTAACTTGGATTTAGCCATGCTTATCTTGTTTGTATTTGCTTTACTATTTTTTATTTATTCACTAAAGAAGCTATCAGTAGATTATATAGTCCATTTTCAGGAAAAAAATATAAAAACTTTTTAATAAACAAAAATAGGCAAGAACAATGCTGCATACTTGTAATATTTGCTAATTGGGAGGCCATGCAAAAGTATTTCATGTTTGAGAGAAGTCACAGAAATTTAGAAACAGCATGGCTAAAACAATTTTAAAAACACTTGTATTGTAGTTCGTGATATAGAATTTTTGGGGAAATCTCAAGCATTTCACATGGAACATTAACAGTTTGATGACCTAAAAATCCAGAATTGCCAGTACTAAATATGTATCCATGAACAATTAAATCAGAAAATTGAAGATATACCTCTGCTTTTGTGTTTAGTGCCAATATTTTTCTTAGTATTAAATCTAGGGACTCAATGTGTATGCCCATCAATGTAAAATGTTGAAAAATATGTACTTATATTCTATAATTATTTAGTTATGAAATATTTTGTCTCTTAAAGTGTTATAAGAAATATATGCAGGACTTTGAATTAAGTGAAGGGTGGCAGGCAGATATTAAGTTGTAGGAGCATTTGATTCACATGTGGAAGTCAGAAATTTAGGGAGCAAAATTTTGCTCACCAGGTACTATGCTTTGTGAAGGGTTGATATTATAGTAAAAGTCTCCATATTTTTATTTTATTGAGCATAATAGGGTCAAGAGTTTTATTTTACCACATAGTGAGTGTTTTATGTTCTTCATAAATACTAGTAGAAAAAATACAATACCTTGTAAGAACAAAATTGATAATTATATGAAATAATGATTTTGTTAATTCATTCTATTTAGTCATCTTACCTTGTATATATAGTGTAAAATACCATGATATATTTATAAATAAACAAAGTAGTATTTGTCAATAAAGGAAATTCTCATATCACACGAATGTAAAAATATATAAAAAAAATTAATTTATTATACTTGATTGTCATGTGTTGAATTCTTCCAAATATTATGGCCATAGGCTATGCAAGGCTTTTATAGTCTTTTAAAATGTTTTAATAAAAAATTTTATAGACATATATGTGTATATTTCTTAGTAAATTTTTTGTTCATATTTGTTTTTAAGAGTCCATTGCCTCTTTTTCCTTGTTGAATATTTATGGTATTATCACTCAAAATCTACTAGTTATTTTCATGTCTCTATGTCATGGTAAACAAAAACCATTTTGGACACTCTTTGAAAAAGCCAGAAATGTTTGCATATGTTTTACATTTCTCTTATTCTACTGACAGTAAATGTAGCTGGTACGTATTTCCTAAATACACAATACTATCTTATGGAGGACAAAAGGCTGTTAATGATACTTTTCAACATTTTATTATATTACTCTTCTTAATGATGTAATCCTCTTGGATACTGTGGTCTCTACAAAATTTCAATAATATTCTCAAAGTAATTTTTTCTTTCCTTTTTTTGGAACTAATATATATTTTTTTGGATTTATGGTGACTTAGGACTTACTAATCTGCTACACTAATGATGTACTTATTTTTTTCTTAATTTCATATTATGTGTGCAAAATATATTTATCCCAGTCTAATATGCATTGATTTTTTAAAAATTTTTGTTTATTTCAGCCATGACTCCTAATCATATCCAAAAATATTCAACAGAAAAGGGCCTAAAACATATATTTCATGAAGTGAAAAGTGCAAAATATAGAAGTTGTGATCTTGACTATTTACCACGAATGAAAATATGGAAAACTACAAGTGAGAGTGAACACCAGAAATCATACAAAAAATCAAGCCTTGTTCATCACCAGAGAATTTATACTGGAGAGAAGACCTACAAATATAAAGAATGTTGCAAAGCTGTTAGTATTAAAAGTCTTATTTTCCACAGCAGAACTCACACAGGAGAGAAGCCCAACAAATGTAAAGATTGTGGCAAAGCTTTTGGTAGAAAATCAGACCTTGTTTACCATAGAAGAACTCACACTGGAGAGATGCCCTACAAATGTAAAGATTGTGGCAAAGCTTTTGGTCAAAAATCAAACCTTATATGCCACAGAGGAACTCACACTGGAGAGAAGCCCAACAAATGTAAAGATTGTGGCAAAGCTTTTGGTAGAAAATCAGACGTTGTTTACCATAGAAGAACTCACACTGGAGAGATGCCCTACAAATGTAAAGATTGTGGCAAAGCTTTTGGTCAAAAATCAAACCTTATTTGCCACAGAGGAACTCACACTGGAGAGAAGCCCAACAAATGTAAAAATTGTGGCAAAGCTTTTGGTAGAATATCAGACCTTATTCGCCACTGTAGATCTCACACTGGAGAAAAGCCTTACAAATGTAATGGATGTGGCAAAGCTTTCAGTTTAAAATCACTCCTAATGTGCCACAGCAGAACTCACACTGGAGAGAAGCCCTACAAATGTAATGATTGTGGCAAAGCTTTTGGTCAAAAATCAAACCTTATATGCCACAGAGGAACTCACACTGGAGAGAAGCCCAACAAATGTAAAGATTGTGGCAAAGCTTTTGGTAAAAAATCAGACGTTATTTACCATAGAAGAATTCACACTGGAGAGAAGCACTACAAATGTAAAAATTGTGGCAAAGCTTTTGGTAAAAATTCAAACCTTAATTGCCACAGCAATACTCACACTGGAGAGAAGCCCTACAAATGTAAAGATTGTGGCAAAGCTTTCGGTCGAAAATCACACCTTATTTGCCACAGCAGAACTCACACTGGAGAGAAGCCCTACAAATGTAAAGATTGTGGTAAAGCTTTTGGTAGAATATCAGACCTTATTTACCATAGAAGAACTCACACTGGTGAGAAGCCCTACAAATGTAAAGATTGTGGCAAAGCTTTTGGTAAAAATTCAAACCTTATTCGCCACAGCAGAACACACACTGGAGAGAAGCCCTACAAATGTAAAGATTGTGGCAAAGCTTTTCGTAGAAATTCAAACCTTATTTACCATGGAAGAACTCACACTGGAGATAAGCCCTACAAATGTAAAGATTGTGGCAAAGCTTTTGGTGACAAGTCACACCTTATTCGCCACAGAAGAATTCACACTGGAGAGAAGCCCTACAAATGTAAAGATTGTGGCAAAGCTTTTGGTAGAAATTCAAACCTTATTTGCCACAGCAGAACTCACACTGGAGAGAAGCCCTACAAATGTAAAGATTGTGGCAAAGCTTTTGGTAGAAATTCAAACCTTATTTGCCACAGCAGAACTCACACTGGAGAGAAGCCCTACAAATGTAAAGATTGTGGCAAAGCTTTTGGTCAAAAATCACACCTTATTTGCCACAGAAGAACTCACACTGGAGAAAAGCCCTACAAATGTAAAGATTGTGGCAAAGTTTTTGGTGACAAGTCATACCTTATTCGCCACAGAAGAATTCACACTGGAGAGAAGCCCTACAAATGTAAAGATTGTGGCAAAGCTTTTGGTCAAAAATCAGATCTCATTTACCATAGAAGAACTCACACTGGAGAGAAGCCATACAAATGTAAAGATTGTGGCAAAGCTTTTGGTAAAAATTCAAACCGTATTCGCCACAGCAGAATTCACACTGGAGAGAAGCCCTACAAATGTGAAGGATGTGGCAAAGCTTTTGGTAAAAAATCAGACCTTATTTACCGTGGAAGAACTCACACTGGAGAGAAGCCCTACAAATGTAAAGATTGTGGCAAAGCTTTTGGTAAAAATTCAAACCTTAATTGCCACAGCAATACTCACACTGGAGAGAAGTCCTACAAATGTAAAGATTGTGGCAAAGCTTTTGGTCGAAAATCACACCTTATTTGCCACAGCAGAACTCACACTGGAGAGAAGCCCTACAAATGTAAAGATTGTGGCAAAGCTTTTGGTGACAAATCACACCTTATTTTCCACAACAGAACTCACACTGGAGAGAAGCCCTACAAATGTAAAGATTGTAGCAAAGCTTTTGGTCAAAAATCACACCTTATTTGCCACAGAAGAACTCACACTGGAGAAAAGCCCTACAAATGTAAAGATTGTGGCAAAGCTTTTGGTGACAAGTCACACCTTATTCGCCACAGAAGAATTCACACTGGAGAGAAGCCCTACAAATGTAAAGATTGTGGCAAAGCTTTTGGTGACAAGTCACACCTTATTCGCCACAGAAGAATTCACACTGGAGAGAAGCCCTACAAATGTAAAGATTGTGGCAAAGCTTTTGGTAGAAATTCAAACCTTATTTGCCACAGCAGAACTCACACTGGAGAGAAGCCCTACAAATGTAAAGATTGTGGCAAAGCTTTTGGTCGAAAATCACACCTTATTCGCCACAGCAGAACTCACACTGGAGAAAAGCCCTACAAATGTAAAGATTGTGGCAAAGCTTTCAGTGACAAGTCACACCTTATTCGCCACAGAAGAATTCACACTGGAGAGAAACCCTACAAATGTAAAGATTGTGGCAAAGCTTTTGGTCAAAAATCAGACCTCATTTACCATAGAAGAACTCACACTGGAGAGAAGCCCTACAAATGTAAAGATTGTGGCAAAGCTTTTGGTAAAAACTCAAACCTTATTCGCCACAGCAGAACTCACACTGGAGAGAAGCCCTACAAATATAAAGGATGTGGCAAAGCTTTTGGTAAAAAATCAGACCTTATTTACCATGGAAGAACTCACACTGGAGAGAAGCCCTACAAATATAAACATTGAATATGTGAATAAAGTGATAATACTTTTAAACAAAGACTAAACTGTGGGGCTGGGGTTGTCGTTCAGTGGTAGAGTGATAGACTCACATGTGTGAGATCCTGGGTTCTATCCTCAGCACCACGTAAAAATAAATAAGTGAAATAAAGGTATTGTGTCCAACTACAACTAAAAAATAAACATTAAAAAAAGACTAAACCTTATTAACAACAGAATTTATACAGAAAAGAAACCCTACAAATTGAAACGATGCAGCAAAGCTTTTAATAAGAAAGCAATTCTTTTCACCACTAGGTTTCTTATTCTGGAAAGAAGACATCTAAATGTAGGGAATGTAGAAACATTTTAAATTATGTATCATATATTACTAGACATCAGAGAAAACACACTGGAGAAAAGCTCTACAAATGAGACCATTGTACCATTACTGTAAGAAAGGGACAACATTTAATCCTCACCATAAAAACCATAGCATAGAGAAAGTTTTGAAATGTGAAAATTGACAATGTGACAACGCCTCCAAAATTTATTCACCAATAATCAACACCTGTGGATACATACTGGTTAGAGAAAATACAAATGAAAAAAAAAATGTAGCTACATGTTTCTTAAACACTGCTTATTTATAGAGAATTCATTGTGCCCAGAAACTCTAAAAAGTTAAATAATATTTCCAAAATGTATTTAAATTTTAAATTCATTGAACATCTGAAAACTAATACTAGTAGTGAACACTGAACGTTTTTTGTCCAAAATGCATGCCTTATATAACAATGAAACATTTATAATAAATGTGAGAGTATAGTAAAGTTATTATCTATATATTACACCTTGATGTATATGAGGATCAGTAAAATACAGAACTCATTTAAGTTTATAAAACATGTAGTTGTCTTTAACTTTTGCTTAAATTTATTAAGCATTATCAAGTTATTTTGTACAAATATCAGTCATAAATATCATACGTTCATAGTGAAGAAACCTCATTTAAAAGTATATAATTGTTTTTCCTAAATCAAAATTACTATTTTCACTTTTGAATACTGAGAAAAGAATTATATATCAAATCTATTTTTAATTTTTAACACTGAAGTGTAATATTTTAAACTGTATCTTTTTTTTTGTATTTCAGTTTAAGTTTAGGTATTTTTATACACTGAGCTACATTCCTAAGCCCTCTCTAAACTTTTTTAAATTTTGTGACTGTCTTACTAAGTTGCTTGAAACCACACTAAATTGCTGAGGGTGAATTTCAACTTCTGAAATTACTCAGCTTCCCAGTTTGCTTGGATTACAAGCATGAACCATCATGTCAGGTTTACAGTGCATTTTTTTACCTATATTTACCTTATTTATGCAATATGTCTTTTTAACTGAATATTTGTTTACATGTTAACACTCATGTATTGCATCCTGTTGTTAAATGACAGACATCATAGTGTTCCACTTGACTAAATATTCTATGTAACAGTAAAACATACTGTTGAGTGAATAATACTCTAGTATCTGTTAATACTTTTACACATTTTAATCAAACTTAATGTGAAATACAATTTGCATAAGTCAGATCATTATTTTTTTCTGTTTGTATTTATGGTGAAATTAAGAGTTATAAGAAGGATATAGATATAGGAAAATAAGCCCCAGCTATTCATATCTTGATTTATAAATTTTAAAATTTTAACATTTTAACATTTTCCATTAATTTTAATAGACTGAATTTCCCCAAACGTAAGGGTAGCTCTTACAGGAGAGAAGAGCTTTATCTTTCTTTTGTGTATAATGGCCTTCTAGACTTCATCCTTATTGGAAACATTCCATTTTTCTGTAAATGAGGTCAATGATCAGTGTTTTCATGTACATTAGTAAATTCTGACATCATTGTTATTCTCTAGGTAGTGTTATTTCAGGGCAAGAATTGGAGAAATAAATGTGGAGTCGAGGTTGAGTGAGGCCTTATACTTATGACAAAATAATCAATGAGCTATGTTTTATAATCTCATTTTATGAGGACCAAGTACTAAGAGGTAAACTGAGAAGGTTGTATGTAAAGATTAAGTTTCTTCTCATAAAATATTGGCTTTTCAGGTACAACAGGGTAAAAGCTTCTTATACACAGAATCCATACAAAAATCATTGAATATCATTCACTATTTTATTAACATTACATATAATTCATGAAGACCTGAGTTTACAACAACATATACCTAAGAACAAGGTCTAGGGACATTGTACACTCTCCAATATAGACATATTTATACCAACTTAATTATACATGAAACTACACTAAATGAGAAGAAAAATCAATTGGATGAACAACAATATAGAAATAAAAACTTATAAAGACTTAAGCAAGAGACCAATAGTGGATGAAGTGTGGTTTCCAAATGCTAGGGTGAAAATGGACATATAATCAGTTAAAGGTAATTGAAGAAAGATAAGTTACCCACTTTGAGCTACAACAGCATTTGAAAGAAAAAGAGTGACAAAGTAAGCAAAGATTATTGACTTCCATTTGTATGCTTTGTAATATTTTCCAAAAGTTTTCTGCATATTTTGTTGCAGTCAAATCGGGAAATAATCCAGAAAGTTAAAAAAGACAAGTATTGCTTCTCTGGTTTTAAAAGCAAGAAAAGGAATAGAGAGAGATTTATTGAGCTAGAAAAATTTACTAGTTAGAATTTAAAAAAAAAAAGAACTGAGATTACCAGAGTCTAAGTATAATGTATTTCAGCCTGGCTGCACAGGGCATTTTTGCTTACCAAAGAATTTGTTCACATATCTACGCTTAAAGAACATTGCTCTTTTTAGTCAGTCTGTTTCATTAATAACAATGATATACCTTTCAACAGTTTCAAACCACAAAAATACACAATTTCAGAAATCTTTTTTCTCATGCTCCATATATTCTGCCACAATATTTACCAGGGCAAGATAATATAAACCTTTTGGCAGTCCCATCAAGGCATTCACCTCTATTAATTTTAAGGCCCAACATATACTGCATAGAAAAGTATGATAATGTAACAACATAATTTTACTTCGTAAAAATATTTTTTTCAGGAAAAATATATACCAACTCCTTTGTCTTGGGATTACATTAGAAAAATATGAGGTAATTATACTGTGTATTAAGACCTTAGGCCATGAGCCTTAAAATTACCTTAAAATACAAAAGAATATTAATGTTTATTTTTAAATATAGTTTTTATATTTCAAATATTCAAATTTCACAGCAATCAATGATACAAAAACATGAGAAAAACAAGTGCAGTTCAATGTCTCATCATGACATTTCAATACCTGCTGTCGATTGCCTGTAGCTTCCACTTTTAATTTAAACAAATAATAATTTTCCATACAATTTGGGTGAAGTTGAGGACAAAACCTCCTGCATTGCTTTCCTGGGCAAGCTATCATACTTGAAACAACTGAATCCAAAATCAAAATGTTTACTCTACATTCTAATTATATCAGTTCTTAACTTATCTAGCATAAAACAAATCCACTTTCTTCTTGTTAAATATCTTGAGCTCAAAGATATGGAACCTTGGAGCTAAAAGAAGTATGACATAAATAGTGAGGTCTTTTTTTGCATAAGGCAAATTGCACTTTTTGAATTTGATTTTTCTGCCTGTAAAGATCTGCATTTCTCTTCCTACAGTGGTAGTATGATTGATGGTGAGTTGTGTGATTACAGGAGGCTTAAAATGCAGCTACATGTACTTGAGTCCTTTTACTGGAAAAAATACTATTATTTGTACTTTAATAGGAGACTCAAAATTGTGCTTTTTTTTAATCTGCCTCTTTATTCATAGTTTTCTAATGTTTTTGATCTAGTCAGTTCAGGCTATTTCTGATTAATGGGTGTCATCAAGATATAAATTCCCTCTATAAATATTAGCAATGAGAAAATTCTTCCAATTAAAAATAAAAACATTCTCATAGAGTCTTTTCTATATTCTAAGGAACCACTCTTGCTTTTGCTTGACTAAACAAAATAAATTCCACATATTTGAGTCCCAAAGTAAATGGCAATACATTAACCTAAACACCATGAGGAATATAAGAAATACAAGATATCACCTTTAAAATATAAAAACAAATAAGAATCAGAAATGCAAAGCCTTTACCATCTAAACTATACCAGAGCTTTTAAAAAGTAATCTTAGAAGTTCTACTTGCTCTCATAGTAAGATGCCTTATACTCAAAGATATTTAATCACTCACTAAAGGTCACTCAGTGAATGCATAGCAGTTCTTATTCTAAAGCTTTTACAGAATTTTTTGATAACACACTGCAAAGTCTCAACTGTCTTCTTTAGAAATAAGACACAGAGGTTGTTTTAGTCCATTTTATAATGTTATAGAAAAATACCAGAAACAGGCCAATGAATAAAAATAGGTATAATTGCATAAAAAATATTTTCTGAGAGGCTGGGGTTGTGGCTCAGTGGTAGAGTGCTCACCTCTCACATGCAAGAAGCTGGGTTCAATTCTCAGCACCTCATAAAAATAAATAAATAAAATAAAATAAAGGTATTGTGTCCAACTACAACTTATAAAAAAATATTTTTGAGCACATAGTTCTGAAGATTTAAGTGCACTGTACTTCTCAGCTCCTGTGAAAGCTCCCTTACCTGCATACAAATGAGGTGGCATTATGGTGAGGGCTCATTTGAGAGGTAGATAGGAATAAGAGAAATTCAGAAAAAAGACTTGCTCTTTTGTAACACCTGGCTTTAATACAAACTATGTTGTGTCCCATGAAAGTTACATTAACCCTCTCCAAAAACATTTCCCCCAATGATCTAACCACAATTTACTAGATCTTACTTCTTAAACATTCCACTCTTTTCCAACTCTCTCCCTTTGAAACTAAGTTCCAAACACATGAGAATTCGGGGGACATACTCAAATCATAATGAAGTAATATGAGAGAGACAATGGTAAAAATGAGACCTAGAATGTAATTTCTTAGTAGTTATAAATATTCTAGTTACTAGAATAAAATGCTTTAAAGTCTAGAAATTATTTTAGGTTGATATTTTATTTTAAAGACAATAGGGTATTTAATTAGATTACTTTTTGTACAATGAATGAATTTGAATGTGACAAGACTAATGGGCTAGGTATATTAAAATAAGGAAAAAGCCTGTGCAAAAACTCAATGAATGTTTAGTAAACCATGCCTAGGTATAAAAAGAGAATGCTGGGCTTTCTGATTATGCTATATCAAGCCAAAAGTTTACTGGCTAAAATCTGGTGGCCCTCAAAAACAGAGCAAATATTCATATAAAAATGCAGTGGACATCAGTCTCATGAGCTTCATACTTAAAATATCTGCTTCCAAAGACTACATGATTCATAGTAATTCTCATGAGTATTATATTTCTTTCAATTTCAATTTTTAGCTTTCTATATAGTTACCACACCATCTCATGGCCAGATCAATAATTTCTTGAACTTTTTCATATATTAATCTATACACTATCTCAGATATGTTTGTTTCTAGATTGTCAGGGATCCCTCTTAGTAAATTCTGAGACGTGTGAGAGGTTGAACAAGCATTGAAATTTGCTTATTAAAAATAAGCCATGTCGTAGGTGGGAAGTAAAAGGAGAAAAGAAGCCAAAGTCCTCATCTAAACTTGTATGTGCTGATACTACACAAGGTTATTCCAATGATGTCTGGTTTGGGTTAGGAAAGCAACTTTTCTTATACATTATGACCTAAAGTTCATCAAATATGTTTGTTACAGACTTTTGGAGAACACCTAAATTTTTCTTAGTAATTTCTACATTGAAAAACTACTGTTACCTTTAAACACAACTATCCATTGAAATAAATCTGAAATAGTTCTTTAATATTGCAAAACAGAAAATTGATGGCATTATTCACTGAATGCTAATATTTTCCAATAACACCTCACACCACAATATATGTACCTTATACAGTTTAACACCTATAGGGGTTCTTAACACAATGGATAGGTAATTAAAGTAAAGAGTGAAATGAGACTCAGAAACAACTAATTACAGTAAAAAATATTATTACCTTATTTCAAATATAGTGCACCCTTTTGCTTGTTTTCCCTAAAGTTAATTTTTTTTAACCTTTGGTAAGATATTTCACTTTATTTAAATAACATAATAAATAGTATTGTTTTTTCATATGTATTCTCTGATGCATCTCAAATATATTTGCATACCCCAATACCTAAGCAGAATTCTATACACATTATTCACTAGAGAAACAGTAGTTACTTCTGAAATCTATATTTCTCTTTTCAAATTATGTCTTGCAGTTTTTTTTAAAAATATCGGAAATAATTATAATAAACTTTTTTTTCTAATTAGCATATAGTAAGTGCCTGATAAATATTTGTGAAAAAGAATGAAGAAATAATGAAGAGCATTTATATAATCTGTACAATATGGTATGTGGTATTTCATGATTTTATCTACACCTTATTGAATATTATAACAATCTTACTATGTAAGATGTGAGTACAATGAACCAATAATAAATAAAAATTTAATGCTGTTTTGTTAGCAATTCACCAAACAATTTTTTCCAAAAACAGACACTCTGATGTGTGTTTTTTTGTCAACTATAATATTATGAAGGAATGAAGCTCAGTAAATGAAGATTGGAGCTACATACTTGCTTAGGGTGCCTATCAGTCATTGTTAAAAAACCTTTAGCTATATAAAATTTAAATACTGTATGTACCATTGTGATATAATGGAATTTTGACTAAATGTACATTAATAATGCTGAAGTCTTTCATTGAGTCTTATATCAGTTTAAAAAATAAACTTACTAAATGTGATTTCCTCAATTCTAAGTGTCTTATGTTTTAAGAAACTGTATGGAAAATGCAAATTAAAGTTAACATACTAATATGAAGGGCAGAAGCACCACAGGAAAGATGAAAACAAAGAATTGGGAGATTCCACCATTATAGATGTAATTATTTCAACATCTTTTCAATGTACCTAACCCACTATTGATACGAAAGTAAATGAAAAAACTCTTATCATTCTGATTGTGCATGATGCTATTATATAAAATGAAAACAAGCAAATGTGTCAGAGATGCATTTTACAATATTAGTTGAAAATACAATTGATTGATCAGTATCTCACTGTGTTTTACCCCAGCTAATACCTTCTCAGTGTGCAAGATAAATGGCTAAAAATTTTAAAAAATTGAGTAAAATTTATGTTAAAAAATAACAACTATTTTTTCATAATGAAAATGTTAATGTCTTTTTGAAACAACATGTCAATAAACTTTGCCCTATCACATAAAGGAAAGCAACAATTCGGGTAAATTTCTTTATTTTATTCTTTGAATATGCCAAGTATTCTTTGGCAAACTTCCACATATATTGTTTTAATTTCATAGGTGTAAATTATATCTGGTTTTCTCTAAATTGCTACTTATTTATATTTAATATAAATTTGTTGAGAAATTATTTCTGCATGTGCAGATAGTGAAATATATTGAAGAATGGAAATCATTTAAAGCTCTATAAATTGAAATCCCAGAATCGTGGGAGGAAACTGTATATTATTATGAGAAAAATATTGACTACTATGAATTTGTTCCAGATGTTTATTTCCCTTAGTTTCCACTTTTCACATAAACTAGTGCTGTTAAATGAAGCTGAGTATTGAATATCATAGAAAAGGCCATCAGAGTAATCAGAAGAAATTTAAAAGATAAACAATCAAATCATAAACATCTGGTTGAAACAAGAACTGTTGGATCTTAGCTTTTGACTTTACTATATTGTCTCCTATCTTTTATTTTGATTATGACTAAGAGGAAGGTACTTCTATTAAAACCATGACCAGAAGAATTTATAGCAATTTGTTTTTTTAAAACATGGATAAAATTGACTTGCTAACTCAGGATAGAATCTAATGAGTAAATCTTGTTATGGTAAGCTAAAAAAAAATAAATACTCAACATGAATTTTGGCCTTTTCAAGAAAATAATATTAGGGTCAAAAACAATTTGGTAAGATAATATTGAATATTTTATATCAAAGAAAAGGCAAAAATATTTTTTAAAAATTTTGATTATTAGATGCATGTAAAAAAAAAAAGTGGTGTCCAGGCCTGATGTGGTGGTACATACCTGTAATCTCAAATATCATAGAGTCTGAGGCAGAAGGATAATAACTTCAAGGCCAGCCTTGGTAACTAAGTGAGACCGGGTCTCAAAATAAAATATCAAAGAATTTTGTATATATATGAGTGATACAACACCCCGAGTTCAATCTCCAGAACCAGATAAAACAGTAGTTTCCAAAATTTACACCCAAATCAGCAGCCTACACTCTATCTGCAACTATGTAAAGTTTTCAAAGGAAACTAAATTTAGCCATACACACTACTAGTTGTCTGATTATATTGATTTTAATCTTGAAATGTATATAGAAGACCCTACACAATGTTTTAGGGGTTCCCATTATTTTTGTAATTGCAAAGAGAGGGAGGAAAACCAATTTAACTTATGGGGCCACTTCTTTTTCTTCAGGCCTATTCAATCAAATATTAAAAGGATTTAGCCTTTAATTGATTATCATTTATGGTATGTGTTCTGTGATTTCTTTCTTAATTTACATTGGACACTTTATTATTTCTAAGTATCAGCATCTATATAGGCAACCACACCCCACTCTATTTTTTCATAGTTACAAGTCCCTGTGTTCATGCTTCCTCAGGTAGTTATTCTCTTTAAAAAATAATTATGTGTTGTATTCTTTGTCTACAGAAAATTTATGAAGGTTAAAAACCTGTAAGCATTTTCACAAATTTGACTTTAAGATACTTTTCATCACAAAACACATACCAGAAGTAAGAGTAATTTCTTTCTCTAATTTATTAGCCTTTCTGACATCCAATCTCAGGACATGAATGCTGCTCATGGAGGGATGTTCTTACCATCAAGAACAATCAGTACAACTTTCTTCTTTCCCACTAAATTTAACAAAAAGTGCACATTTTACTGTGTTTCATATACAGAACTTGGCTTTCATTATTTGTGTTTAGTGCGTTTTTACTTTCTTTTTTCATCACTCTGTTTTTCCTGTATTTTCTAATATTCATTTTTTTTGGTGAGAAAAATTGATCACTAGAAACGTCTAAATTTTGCTACATTCAATCACTTGACTACTCATTAGCTAATATTTCTATTAAACCATCATTTTAAAGGTAGGACTGAGGTATGCTAACAAAACTATTTTCAAGTTGTACTGCAGAATCAGCATAACTTTATTGAGCTCTGCAGTTACAGCCACTGTTTCTGTCCACAAACTCTGCTCCCTTTTTAAAAAAATTTTTCTTCTATATTGAGTAACTCTCTTTGAAATGAGGCATGGAAAATAGCTTTTTAGATTTTTATTATTAATAAAAATCTATTTCTATTTATCATTGATGGACAATCTGCTTCATTTTAGAATACCAGATTGAATACTATTTTTCCTGTAAATCTTGAGGTTATTCTGTATTTATCATCTATAATCTATTATTAAGGATAAATACTTGGGTTTTATTCTTGCTTTCTTGAAGCTGACCATGGTTTTTCATTTCAGGATATATTATTTGTTTTAAGCATAACTACTTGAGAAAATCTGGAAATACATTTAACATATTTAAATTTTATTTTCTTGATTATAGCATTCAATCAAAATGGAATATTTCCAGACAAAATTTTCTGTTCAGTATATACATGGAGAAAAAAGGATAAAATATGGAAAATAATATATCTGTTTTTCAGACACCAAAAACAGACATAGCAGGTGAGTGAAACCATAAGCAATAAATGCAGACTGGTTAGGTGAACTATAACTTTATTTCAAAAATGGTTCCTAATAAGTGCAGTTTGACAAAATGCTGTTAAAACTTGTGGATAAAGGGGAAATAAAAATAATCAAAGCATACCACTGTAAGAAATACTTGAGTTCTGTCACCTTAGAGCAGACTATGGGGGAAACTTCATGTTATGATAGGAAAGAATCCCCCACTTTCTCTTTACCCTCTCACCCACTTAACCTCACCAGAAACTACCAAGATGCCCAGAATAAACGGTTTCAATTTCAATAGTCACACTCTTTCCAACTACAAAAAGCAGTTGTAATTCAACTGGACAAAAAAGCTAATATGGAAAGTTAAGGGGATCTGAGACATCATATAAAAAGTTAGGTAAAAGATAATTCTGTTTCTCTCTCTCTCTCTCTCTCTCTCTCTCTCTCTCTCTCTCACTCTGTGTGTGTGTGTGTGTGTGTGTGTGTGTGTGTGTGTTTTGTTCCAAGGGTGTGGCTATTCTTTGGTCACCTGAACTCAGAAAAGAAACTGTTATTTTGATTAAGTGTTAGTGTGTGACCTTCATTAAAAACAGACAAATGTTAAAATTTTTTTAAATGCCTAATTACCAAAAAAAAATGTTGCTTTTTTCTCCCTCTACATTTTGCTTTTTAAAGCATCTTTTTGAAAAAAAAAACTGATCAGAAAAACATTAACCTAGGTTTGTATGAGCTCAAAAAATAAAAATAGAACCTTATGATGTGGAAAAATGCAATAATAAAATAGTATTGAAAAAAGCATCCTGGTTAATCACTGTTGCAGATGTAAGAATGGCCAAGCTGGAGTTCTGGATATCAGCTGTTATGGATTTGAGTCAAATCATCTTCTTTTCGATCTGTAGAAATCATTTTAGTTAGTCTTTCTGGAATCCAAATCGGCTGCTGTTCTCCCTGTGGAAACACGCAAACAGAGCCCTGACTCCAGACAATCACTGGGTCTGGACCTTTCCATTGTCCTGTTAGAATATCTTTCCAAAGAACTTTAGGCTTATGCACATTTTTTGGATACATATGCCTTTCCGCAGCACTAAGTTCTGATGAATCCAAATTTAAAAAGTTTAGAGTAAATTTGGGGGCCAACAGAGGTGAGGCAAAGAACCTCACCCCCCCACAGGTGCAGACCTTAGCATCATATCTAGTAAGGAATGGCCAAAACATTGGCCATTACAACAAGCCACTCAAACGCTTCGAGGCCTCGGAGTGGCTACTAATCCCCATAGAAGTGCAATGATATTAGATTGGAAGGATCCTGAAGGTTGTGAGGGAACTATACAGCCCTATGTATTGGATCATCTTCCTATAAATTTATGGGGACGAGATGTCCTAGATCAATTAGGTTTGACGTTAACAAATAACATCAATCCTAATGCGCCCACTACTAGGGCTAGACAAGGTTTTAGGAAAGAAAAAAGATTAGGAAAACAAGGACAAGGTATAGCAGCACCAATTCAAATAGATCAAGGAACAGACAGACATTGGTTGGATTTTCAGAAAGGGCCACTGAGACAATCAAAATTACTTGGAAATCAGAAAGACCAGTGTGGGTTCCTCAGTGGCCCCTGACTAAAGAAAAGATACAAGTAGCCCATGATCTGGTCAAACAACAATTAGCGGAAGGACATATACAACCTTCCATATCTCCCCATAATACTCCCATTTTTGTCATTAAAAAGAAATCTGGTAAATGGAGATTATTGCAAGATTTAAGAGCCATTAATAATGAAATGGTTATTATGGGACCTGCTCAATCAGGGATTCCTCAATTGTCTGCTTTGCCAAAAACCTGGCATGTTTTAGCCATAGATATTAAAGATTGTTTTTTTTTCAATTCCAATTCATCCCGAGGATAGTCCACGTTTTGCATTTACTATCCCTGCATTAAATCATGAAGGTCCTGATCAGAGATATGAATGGAAAGTACTCCCTCAAGGGATGGCTAACAGTCCAACTATGTGTCAAATATATGTTAATAAAGCAATCCAGCCACTTAGAAATCAAAATCCTGAACTACAAATATTTCACTATATGGATGATGTATTATTGGCACATAAAGATAAAAACATATTGCTGGAATGTTATGCCACACTTACAAACTTATTAAAAAAATTATAATCTAGAGATAGCAATAGATAAAGTACAATTAAATTTTCCAATTAATTATTTAGGAGTTCTATTATCCTCAACCATGGTCCGTCCACCAAAAATTCAAATACGAGTAGATCAACTCAAGTCACTTAACGACTTTCAAAAGTTATTGGGAGACATAAATTGGATAAGGCCTTATCTAGGCATACCAACAGGAGAGTTGGGACCTTTATTTGATATTCTAAAAGGTCCATCAGATCCAAACTCACCTCGCATGTTAACTCCTGAAGCAAGAAAGGCATTAAAAATTATTGAAACATATATGGAAAATATACATTTGGATAGAATTGATATAAGTTTGCCTTTATTATTTATTGTACTACCAACAAAAAATATTCCTACAGGAGTATTTTGGCAAGAAGGTCCATTATTGTGGATACATTTATCTTATTCTCCTAACACTATTCTTACTAGGTATCCTGAGGCTGTAGGACAATTAATATTCAAAGGAATAAAAGCAGCGAAGGAAGTGTTTGAAATTTCTCCCAATAAAATTATTACTCCATATACTATGGATCAAATTGATGAGTTAGCTAATGAGTTAAATACTTGGGCAATAATCATGTGTAAATCTAATGTTTCATTTGATAATCACTTACCATCTAATCCTTTGTTGTCTTTTTGGTCTAAGCATCCTGTAGTTTTTCCAAAAATGACAAGAAAAACCCCTATCATGAATGCTCCAAATATATTCACTGATGGGTCAAATAATGGTACAGCAGCAGTAGTTACCCCTGATCAAAATTTTACATTTGTAGTATCCAAACAATCAGCTCAAAAGGTAGAGCTTAATGCAGTATTACAAGCCTTTTTAATGTTTAAAGATTCTGTATTTAATTTATTTTCTGATAGTCAGTATGTAGTTAATGCTATAGTATCTCTTGAAGATGCTGGTAGGATTTCCCCTTCTTCTACTGTTTTCTCTTTGTTTTCCACTATACAAAGTCTAATCTGGGACAGAAAAGATCCATTCTTTATAGGACATATTAGAGCACATACAGGATTGCCTGGAGCCCTTAGTTTGGGCAACGATTTAGCAGATAAAACTACACATGACATACATATTTTCTCTACACTAGAAGAAGCTATGAATTTTCATAAAAAATTCCATGTTAATGCTAATACTTTACAAAAGCATTTTAAAATAACTAAGGAACAAGCCAGACATATAATAAAACAATGTCAAAATTGTGTGACCTTTTTACCACAAGTTAATCTTGGAGTCAATCCTAGAGGACTGATACCTAACCATATTTGGCAGATGGACGTCACACACTTGCCAGAATTTGGAAAATTAAAATATTTACATGTTACAATTGATACTTCTTCCGGATTTTTGATGGGCTCCCTTCATGCCGGAGAAAAAACTAAAGATGTTATAGCTCATTGCTTACAAAATTTTGCCACTGTGGGTGTTCCTAAACAGTTAAAAACCGATAACGGTCCTGGCTATACCTCTACCTCTTTTAAACAATTTTGCTCATCATTTGGTATTACTCATATAACAGGAATTCCATACAATCCACAGGGACAAGGCATAGTTGAAAGAGCTCATCAAACTATTAAAACGTACTTATTAAAGCAAAAAGAGGGAATTGGAAAGGGGTATATATCCCCCAAAGATAAACTTAAAATAACGCTTTTTACTCTAAACTTTTTAAATTTGGATTCATCAGGACTTAGTGCTGCGGAAAGGCATATGTATCCAAAAAATGTGCATAAGCCTAAAGTTCTTTGGAAAGATATTCTAACAGGACAATGGAAAGGTCCAGACCCAGTGATTGTCTGGAGTCGGGGCTCTGTTTGCGTGTTTCCACAGGGAGAACAGCAGCCGATTTGGATTCCAGAAAGACTAACTAAAACGATTTCTACAGATCGAAAAGAAGATGATTTGACTCAAATCCATAACAGCTGATATCCAGAACTCCAGCTTGGCCTTTCTTACATCTGCAACAGTGATTAACCAGGATGCTTTTTTCAATACTATTTTATTATTGCATTTTTCCACATCATAAGGTTCTATTTTTATTTTTTGAGCTCATACAAACCTAGGTTAATGTTTTTCTGATCAGTTTTATTTTTTTCACTGTGGAGTTTTTAAACATTGCAATGGAGATTTCACCTAGGTAAAGCTACAAGGCCTTTATTATTATCTTATGTGTTGTACGTTTGTTTGCACATTTGTGTTTTGTGTTGTATGTCTGTGTGTGCGTATTTCATATATGAGGAGCGCTCATGAGAAAATGGATCCAAATTATTAATTTTTTTATTCACATGATTTAAATGGCTTAATTTAAATTAGGTAAACAGCTGTTAAAGATTGTTTTTAAAGGTGCTTAACAGATCTGCTTGTTTACTAATTTAAATCAGGTAAACAGCTGTTAAGGATTATTTTTTAAGAAGGTTAACAGATCTGTTTGTTTACTTTCACCTTTCCTTTTCATTATATTTAATAATTCTTTTCAGGATAATGTCTTTTTAGCATCATTGCCAGAATTCCTATCTTCATCTCAATGAATATAACTCAACAAGTATGCTCAATCAAGGAGTCAACTTACTTTGGGAGGAAACGGACTTTGGGAGGAGACGGACAGATTGATAGATTCCTCCCCTTTGAACTGCTTACAGAACTTGCCTGGACTATGTAACTACGTTTAGTGCAGCAAATTGTGGTAATGCTGGCATATCTTTGCTGATGGTGTCACCAGTGATCTTTGCTGATGGTGTCACCAATGATGCAATTTTTCCAAAGGAACTGTCAATTGGCTTGGTGTCGTGGCATTTCTGTATCCTCCTCCCTTCTGCTAGTGATGGTCTAAATTTGGGGTCCAATGGCTATATGCTGGACCGGCAGTCAGTGACGGGTATGATCCAATTGCAGTGGTATCAACCTAAGACAGGAGGCTGACGCCTAAAGGTCAGTTGCCTAAAGGTCAGTTTTCCGATGACTGGTAAGAACCATATGTTGAATTGGACAACCTACCAGGCGCGGTCCTTAAGCCACATTAACCTCACTCCCCCACTGGCACCAAGGCCAAATTTGGGGGCCAATAGAGGTGAGGCAAAGAACCTCACCCCCCCACTGGTGCATAGACCTATCCACAAGTATGGCTGTATGCTGGACCGGTAGTCAGTGACGGGTATGATCCAGTTGCATTGGTATCAACCTAAGACAGGAGGCTGACGCCTAAAGGTCAGTTTTCCAATGACGGGTAAGAGCCATATGTTGAACTGGACAACCTACCAGGCACGGTCTTTAAGCCACATTACTTGTTGTTTAATTAATCAGAAGGGGAGAGATGCTGGGAGCCATCAGCCAAGTAGGTATGACAATCTCCTTGCCAGCTTACTTCCATGCTGTCTGTGGAAGGACTTCTGAAAAGTGACCTTGCTCAAGGACCAGGGCAGGATCCGTGTTTAGGGTGTTCCCCCTTTAGAATAGGGCGGTTTAGCATAATAGGAGATTAGGGTGTTCCCCCTTTAGAATAGGGAAGTTTAGCATAATAGGAGAGTAGGGTGTTCCCCCTTTAGAATAGGGTGTAACCTGCTGCTGAGTTCCTCTTGAGTGCTTAGGGTCAGACAGTATATTTGGGGAGACAGAAGCCCATGCGGTGTGGATTTCGGCAGGAGTGGATTTGGGAGAAGTGGATTTGGGCAGAGAACGTGGATTCCCCCAGAGCGTGTTTGTAGACGGCCGGTGTGAGTTCGGGAATAAAGAATTGCTGTTTGAATCTACAAGCTGTGTGGAGACTCGTGATTTGTGCCCAGCAAAAGACTGCGGCAAGACATCATATAAAAAGTTAGGTAAAAGATAATTCTGTTTCTCTCTCTCTCTCTCTCTCTCTCTCTCTCTCTCTCTCTCTCTCTCTCTGTGTGTGTGTGTGTGTGTGTGTGTGTGTGTGTGTGTGTTTTGTTCCAAGGGTGTGGCTATTCTTTGGTCACCTGAACTCAGAAAAGAAACTGTTATTTTGATTAAGTGTTAGTGTGTGACCTTCATTAAAAACAGACAAATGTTAAAAATTTTTTAAATGCCTAATTACCAAAAAAAAATGTTGCTTTTTTCTCACTCTACATTTTGCTTTTTAAAGCATCTTTTTGAAAAAAAAGTATTTATTTTTAGTTTTAGGTGAACACAGTATCTTTATTTTTTTTATTTTTACATGGTGTTGAGAATCAAACCCAGTGCTTCATGCATGCTAGGCAAGCACGCTACTACTTGAGCCATATCCCCAGCCCTAAAGTAGCTTTTTTTAAGTTTTGATTTTTATTTTTAGTCCTGAAAAGTAGATAAAAAATCGCTCTGGAAGAATTTTTCAACAACTGCATGAGGGTTTGGGAAACTGAGAGGCTGAAGCAGGGCTGGGAAGAGTAGACCAGAAGTCTGACTAAGGAGCTGACTTCCCTTAGTCACTGGAGGCCAATTATAACAAAAATGAGACAAAAATCAATAAGTGTTTTTAAACCAGAAAATGATACAGATTATCAAGTTAGTATCAGTTAAAAAAATTAAAATAATCAAGAACATAGAGAAATCATGAAGAAGATTATAAAAACAATAGATGTAAATTTTATTTTTAGAAGCTTATTGGTGATACATTAAAAAATAAAGATGAATTTTATATTTTGATTTTAAATTGAAGGCAGAGAGATATGCAAATCACATAGTACTTCACAAACCTTACTTCAGTTACAAAAGTATTATCAATTGATAACTTCTACTTATTTTACTCTCTATCTTCCTTGGCATTTCACCTGAGTCACTTGTAAAGTGTGACCAATAACTAAGCAAATAATTAATCAAGAAGATAGTCACTGAAGTTACACTCTTTCTCAGAAAACCCCAATCAATTTCAGAGCAAAGGTGTGATACAATACCTATTCATTTTCTTCTTTGGAAAAAGGTCCCTTTTGCGACTCATATAGATGAGGAAATTGGCCAATCTCTATTAAAATATTACTAGAAATAAATATGAGTTATCTTCATTTAGAAGTAAAGTGAAATAAAAGAACATCATTGTACAGTATCTTTCAGGATTACCCTTGAAAAATAAAAAAATAAAAATGAAAAAAAAAACTCTTTCTAAAGAGCAGAATACTTGGCAGCACACTTCATCCTTAATTTCAATGGAAGAAGAAGTTACCTCAGGTAAGAAGGTACATAAGAAGGTACATAAAATAATAAGAAGAAATCAAGACTTGGTCAAGGGTTTAGAAGAAACTTATGAAGACTTTAAAATATTGGGGGTACAGTAATAAGAATGGATCCCTGAGAGAGACAATGCAGTGTAAATATCATGCGATTTCATGCTATCACATACCAAAGAACATACATCATGGACATTTTACAAGACAACCAACTTGACAACTGGACTTGGCTAGTTGTTTTTATCCAGCCTCTGATGGTACACAGGATGAATGAGGACTGAGTACCATAGTGGTTTCCAGTCATAGTATTTTATGTATCAAATGCTTCTTCCAAATATCTAGCCAGCTAGGAGAAAAGATCTATCTCTAGGTTCTTGTTACAGCATCATTTTTTTTACGATTTTCTCACAATAAATTAACAAGTGGACGTCTTTTAACCCAGAAATAATTTTAACCAGAAAAACCCAAACATTTTTTATTAGTTTTGCTTATACAGACAATAAATGCTAAGCAAGTACCACTAATCAAGTGTCAATACATCATGCATAAAATTGAATCAGACCACACTTAACAAAAACAAAAAATATTACTATTGGTCAATGACCATGGTATCCACTGTATTATCATCTAAAAAAGAAACAAAAAGCTGCTGGCCTGGTAGAATTCTGGAACAAGTGATGGTGTTGCTAATACTTCTTAAATTTCACATCATTATATCAGGTTGTGCTACCAAGAGACAAACTATATAGATCCAGGAACCAGAGTGTCAAAGTTTAAGAGTCTTAACTCACCATCACTCCTATTAATGCACTTGACAATTACATTTTCTTAGGCCATGCCTCTGCATCCTCCACTTTTACAAATCCTAATTATTTAAGAGGACACTTTTCCAACTGTTTGTCTAACAAAATTTTAACTAAAATTTAAACTGCACCTGAGGACACTAAATTCTATGAACTAAGAAAACAGAAAGAAAGAGGAGAAATTACAATCCTAGCTGTCAATTCACTCTCCTCACCAGAAGGACATTGATTCCATGTTGCAATGCTAAGCAAGTACCACTAATAAACTGCCAATACATCATGCCTAAAATTGAATCAGACCACACTTAACAAAAATAACAACATTATTATTGGTCTATGACCATGGTATCCACTGTATACAAATATAAAAGTCTATTGTATATTTGTAGATAAAAATCAGATGATTCAATTTGAAAACAGATGATCCAGTTCTCTACTTTTTAGTATTTACTTTCCATACAGGAATTGTAAAAGGATCAGTGAAGTAGTTGTGTCTTGACAATAAGATGTTCCTAGACAATAAGATCAGCTTTAATATAATATATCTCCTACCTTTTCAGTGACACAGAATTTTTAAATTTTAAGTAAATTCTTCTATAGGCTCAAAATTCACCATATAACTATGGTACTAATACAATTACTGATGAATATTACAAGAAAAATTCTTAGTTCTTTTAAGAGAGTGTTTTTGAAATGAAACACTATATTAACACATGATCCCTCAAACAAATTATGATAATACATGAAGAGCAATAAATTTGGAATAAAGTAGGTATAGTCATTTATTAGCTACAGGACTTTGAAAACACATGCTTTGGACCTAAAAGACAGTTAATTTTCTTTGTAAATGCAGCACTTTTATAGCTGATTGAGGAGTTTTAGTTCTATGTTTTTGTTTTGTGATCTCACGTGCTTCATTTATTCACATGTATTAATGTAATATATGGTTATATGAGTTATCTGCCTCTTTCTAATTATAGAATATTTTTTAGAAACTCTTGGTAATCAGAAATTTCTAAATTAGAGAGCAATTACCATGCAAGCTAGAAAATGCCCAGTGGCTTAAAGAACTCCTCATTCCAGAGTCTAGCCTTAGCGTTTTCACATAGTTGATGATCAATAAATATATATGGATCATAAAGTTAAGATCTGTTTAACATTAAAGTAAAGAAATAGAAAGCCAGAGAGGTGCTTCTTCACAGATGCCAAGCTGTCATTACTGGGAAACCCATGGAGTCCTAGAGGGCAGTTGGTCTCTCTGATTGATGTAGTTATGTAAAATTCAAGTCCTGCTTTTCTTCCCCACACCTTTGGCTTTCCTGTGTCATCTTTTTCTTTGTTTTTCAGTGACCAGAGAATGAGATGGGCTCACAATTATTTGTTCATGCTAAAGACAAAAAACAAACAAACAAACAAACAAGCAAAAAAAAGAACTAAAAAACAACCGAGTTTGTGAAAACATCAGAAATTTTAGTACAGTGATCAGGGTAGAATGAGATTTCACTGACATGTTCCTTTAAGAAAAATTAGATTGAGACATTTCCATTGTGACAGAAAAGGGAAAGGGCATGTATGTATGTATATAGTCACATATGTATATATATATACACACATGAAACAAATACATAAAGAAAGAATGAACACAAATATTCCTCCTCTAAACTTGGAAATTATATTCCTGTGTATTTTTAATCCAGGAATGGGAAATTACTAGTATGTTCATTTGATTTTCAAAAATATTCAGTGTGCTTCAAAACCCTTTTATCATAATACTCTCATTTGTCATTTCCTAGCTGAAAGAGTACAAGATCAGGAAATTCTTAATCATTTGAGTTAAATTGGATCCACAGACTTTATGAGAAATATAAGTAGTTTATAGCATTGTGATATTTCCCTCTATGAAATGAAGTTTTGAACATAGAATATCATTTCATTCTAAAAATTTAAAAACTTATAATTACTCAAATTATAGAATTCATATCAATAGTAATTCTATTTTTTTTAATATTACAGAAGCAAGTTTATAAATAAAAAATGCTAAATTACAGATGGAGATATGGGTCAGTGGTGGAGCACTTGCCTACCATGTGTGAGGTCCTGGGTTTTATCCTCAGGACAACATGAAAATAAAATAAAATAAAAGTTTATAAAATATCAAGTTAAACTCATATCTTCTTTTATAATATGTATACAAATAAATAATTTTAAAATCTCTAGATGACATTTCAAATGTGAGTTGTATCACTAGTACTCATTAAACTTAGAACAAATGTAAAACTAAAATTAATCATTATTACCTATTAAAAATGACTCATTTTAGGAGGATATAAAATAAAGAAGCAAACATTGTTAAAAGAAAATATCCTCAATGTACCATACAGAACACAGTTCTCTGAATTGAGTAAAACTGTTGGGGTTGAAGTCTCTCTTCTGCATCTACAAGAAACCTCAATAATGCTAAAATTTCCTCCTTCCACAGCTTTTCCATGACCCAACTGCACACTAATTCTGAATCTAAGAATGCAGAGGCACTTATCCAGATGGATGAGGCAAAGGATGATGTGGTGCAGGTAATAGCCTAAAGAGTTGCACGTTTTAAGGAAAGACATCTTTAAGTTCTGTCTCTGCAGGCATATAATATTATTGTCTAGAGAAAGATGACAAAAATCTCCCTGAAAAACCCAGAACTGTGGCTTTCCCAGTGTAACATGTAAGCTGTCTCTTAATTTTACTTCTTCTTTGGTGGATAACAGCAATCCTGGGAGAGCTGGTCTCCACAATATTTTCTGGACATATATGGAAAGGCATCTCAATTGGAATCATGTCCAAACAAAATTGCTATTACTCTGAACATAAGATCAACTTAGTCCATTCAAATTAAACAATTTACAATGCCTGAACTTTGGGGTGAGGGATTTCTGGCACCTTCCATGGTTCCACCATGGCTCTAAGGGTCCTCTCTCTATCATGTGTGATAAGCTCCTCTTCCCTAGCTTTTTCTCAAATGAAGCAGCTGGTTTCTGGGTAGTGTTGTTTCTGCATGCTACCATTTCTAAAATGGCTTTTTTGTTACTCAGGCTCTGTGTAAAATATTAAAATTAATAATTAATTAATGATTAATAATTAATTAATTAAAATTAATAATTAACTACTGAAATTAATCTGAAAATTCAAAAGAAGAAGAAGAAGAAGAAGAAGAAGAAGAAGAAGAAGAAGAAGAAGAAGAAGAAGAAGAAGAAGAACTGAAGACCACAGGCTGAGGAGATCACAGGAAGATTGAACATGGAGCTGAGTCAGAGCCCATGCTGAAAGGCAATTCTAAGGAACCTGTGATGAGCCCTCATATTCACTAATGGAGGTAGAGGGGAGGCCTGCTCTTTCTCTGAGACAAACCATGTAATATTAGCTTAGTCTTGTCTGTACTATATAAAGTTATATAAAGCATAAAAAATAAAATGGAGTCTTGTGATGTAGAATCAAAAGAAAGTACAATCATTTCAAGCAGGTCACTGATATTCCAGTGTTGGAGTCAGAAGATACTGCTTTATCACAACCATTGCCAATGTGTGAAGACTTAATAAAAGTATCATAAAAATAAAAAAAAAAAAGGTATTTTGAGAGAGATTTGGAAACTTGAATTAAATGGTAATAAAATCAAATAAAAACTGTAAGGCCTACAGGTAATTTTCCACATGGTTGAATTTGGAGTAGTTTGAAAGCAGCAGAAAAATAATTATAAGAAATGCCAAGTCATGAGACCTTCAAAGCCATGTGCAAAAGAAATATAAAATAGGAGAAAGGTATAAATAGTTGAACAAGCATATGTGTGATAAAGCAAGTCTCATTTGTGGAGGAGGAAGCCCCAGGCTTCATGTGTTTTGAAAATTTTATCCTCTAAGCCAGTACCCACGCTGGCCCAGCCACTCCTCTGCCTTTGCTGAATTGGGTTGTTCCCTATTTCCTTGCATGGCATTGTCAATCAATCACCAATTTACCACCTGGAATTCTCTCCTCTATGTATTCTTATTCCCTGGGAGTATTGTAGGGTGAGTTGTGGCAGAGGGGATGGCTTGTGTCCCCTCAGCTTTGTGAAGTCTTCTTTTGTTTGGAGCCACAGAGATCTCTTTGGAGAGCTACAGAAGTACAGACACACACCCTAGTTTTTCTGTGAACTTGATGCCCAACATTGAGCAGGTGAATCCAATCATTTTGTCTGTTTCCCTGATTTTTAATGTAAAAGTGATTGCATCTCTAATTGTGAGCAGTAGAGTCAATTACCCTGATACCTGGACGTTAGCTCCATTCAGTGAAACAAAAATATCTGGGGAGTACTCTCAAGCATTGAGTTTATTAAGCTTGCAGGGAGGTTCCTAGATGTAATGACTAGAATAAGATAAATGTTAATGGACCAAGGTCTTGAGTACAAATCATACATTTGTATTCTGGCTTTTATGTATTTATAGAGGCTTGAATAGTTTCTTTTTTCTTTGATACTTGGGATTGAACTCAGGGGCACATAACCACTGAGTCATATCCCCAGTCCTATTTTGTATTTTTATTTATAGACAGTGTCTCACTGAGTTGCTTAGCACCTCAATTTTGCTGAGGTTGGCTGTGAACTCACAATCTTTTTGCCTTAGGCTCCTAATCTTAGCTTGAATAGATCTTTAATTTCTCTCCTATTTATTTATCTTTAAGATGGGGATAATGTCATTTGCTTCCCAAGACTACAGTGACAATTAAAAGAAGTCATCGATAGTTAGCACTTAGTGCCTAGTGAGTGCTCCATAAGCCAGGGGGATGACACACCTTTGTATTTTTGCTTTGTGGGCACCCAGCTTTAGCTCTTTTGGCAAAGCCTTGAAAAACTTAGCAAAACCCTGTTTCAAAAAAAAAAAATACTAAAATAGGACACGTGATGGGGATGTTGCTCAATTGTGAAGCTTGCTGAATTTCAGTCACTGCTACCAAAAATGACATTTTGTTTAGGACATTGTAATTATTTTATAAGTATGTTCAATTGTGAGCTATACATATATGGGCATAACATCATTGACCAGTCTCGTTTCTCACTGCCTGGATCATCTCTCTTATCCTCTCTTCCATCAGTCTAAACTCAACCATTCTTTCTCCAATTTTTTTTGAGATCCATTTATTTTTTCAACTCGATTTTTCATTTACCTTTCACATATGAGAAAAAAGACTTGACAATTGACTTTATGCATCTGATTTATTTCATTTAATTTTATGTTCTCCAGATTCACTCATGTCCCACAAATGATATAATTCCATTCTTGTTTATGGCTTAGTAGAATGAGTAAACTTGTGAAAAGATGTGTAGATGCTATTTTCTGGGGATATCACCTGCCAGCACACAGGACCTTCAGGGTCCAAGCTCAGCCTGCCATTGTGTGAACCAGGGAATGAAGATACAGGAAGCAAAAGGTATCTTGTAAACCATTTGAGGTTTTCCAATCCGTTGCTCTGACTACTTGTACATGCACCAACCAGCCTGGTAACTTCCAGAGTGTCCTTCATTGTCTGCATTGACGACTAACCTGTCTCAGTGGTCTGTTTTCAGTACAGTTTTGTTCTCAAAATGAGGGAGTCAATGTGAAGGTAAAATCTCCTGATTCTCCAAGTGTCAGATGTAAGATTTGGCTCCTTCCCTCAATTTTTTCCCTTTTGTCCATTCATGAAACTGCCTTTATCTGCTTTACATTAGTCCTTTCCTCATGTTGCACCTTTGTATTTATTCTGCCCTGAGCTCTGATTGGGGGTAGGGACTCTAGAGTCAGAGCAAATTTGGGGACACTGGCCACATAAACTTAATTATTTTATGTATTTATTTTTCTCTTTTAAAGGATTCATGTTTCCCATGTTGTGAAGAGGGATTGACAGCTAGTAATGGGACACTTAATGACATCAGGAGCAATTGATGACCATGTACTGGACTATTGTTTTTGAGAATTTTATCCCTGACTTCTTCACTGGCAATAAGAACTCCATGAGTTGAAGCCATGTTTACACCCATGTTGCAGGACAGGAATGCTCACCTGTGTTGAGTTAACTTGGTTAAGGTAACACAGCTAGCAAATGGCAGCTTAATTTTTGCTGTGGGAATAGAAGAAAAAAATGCACAGATGAGCATGGTAAAGTGTTGGCATATAATGATAGGGTCATAGAGCAGAAAAATTATGTACAGGTGCAATGGAAGGCCTGGTTCTAACCAGGATACAGGCAGGGCCTCTGAGGAGGTGAGGTCACAGTTAAGAGTGCAGGGTAGATGGAGGCTTCACTCCTATCTTAAAGAGGTAGCTCAGAGAGTAACGCCACAGGACGCCTGAGCCTGCCTTGCAGGGATGGAGCCACATGGGTGGTTCCCAAATTTGACATGTAGAAATGCAGAATATGAGGATTGGGCTTGGTGGAAAGCCCCAAGCTCCTTGCTGTTGTATGTGCATGTACATAGGCACATACATGGAGGGATGCCCAGAGAGTTGATAACCTGTGTAAAATTCAGGGGAGAGTTCATATTGAAGGAACAATTGAAAAGACAAAATTACCACTTTAAATATATATTTTTTTCTGTTTGGACCCCTCTAAGGGAGTACTAGGAACATATACCTTACAAGCAAAAAAAAATAATTTGTGTACTTCTGAAAGCTCAGATGTCCAAGATCAAGTTTCCAACAGGTTTATTGACTATTGAGAACTTGCTTTTTCATAGACGGCTCTAATTTGAAGGTTTGTGTTCCCTTGGGTAACTTGGTTGAACTCCTCTCCTTTAAGGTGATGGTATTAGAAGGTTAGTCTTTGGGGAGGAGTTGAGTTCCTGAGGCAGAAGACTTCATTAGTGGAATTAATGCTTTAATGAAAAGTTCTACAGGTTAGCTAGCTTCTTCAACCACATGATGACACAGCCAGAAGCTTCTACCCATTAGAAATCTCCTTTCCAAACATTGAATAGCCTTGTGCCTTGATCTTACACACTGTGAAAAAGGAGTGTCTGTGGCTTACAAACCACCCAGTCTACCATCGATTATTATAGCAGTTTGATGAGAGTAAGGAAGTACACCATCTCTGTCCTCACAGGATAAATTGAGAAGTTTCTTTGCAACTCTCTTTTAATAAATGACAATAATTCTATTCCATGACTTAATAACCTGCAGGACCTCACCTTTGTCTGCCTAGGCTCACAATAAACTATCACAACATTAAAATACATACTCACAGAGGGTCTAGGACTGTTCATTTTCCCCCAAGTGTGTATAGCTAAGCTTCTGAAACCTGGACCGGAAGTAACTGTCAAGTTCTCTCTGTGTTCTTGGCATGAAACTTTCAAAGAATTCTTCAGTGTATATTAATAGTCATATCTATGTATTCACCAGGCTGATTACACTAGATAAGAATTGACCGCTGCTCTTGTAAACTCCAGTCTAATGGAGAAAGCATAAAACCCATTTTGTCCCTTGCTGTGCTGACACTAAACATTGCATATGAGTCCTGTGATCATTTATTGCCAATTACTGATCAGTAAATGTTACATCACAGCAAGCATTGCTAGTTTATATAAAAATTTTGTTCACATTGGAGAAAAGATCCTGGAAATCATGCAAGCTTAAGAAATTAATTAGTCACAGAATAGTATGGTTTATGTTTGTGTTGTCAGACTCTTACCTGACTGTTGGGCTTGATTTTTGTCCTTTGATTTAATTCTACGTTTTGAACATGATTTTTGGTTATGTGGCTCAAATATAAACCCATGTTAAAATACACTGAAGACTCACCTATATTCCATCCACACTAATCTTTAACCATTGCCCTTCATGAATAACTGATTTAATTGTTTCTAGTATATATTCTTACTGTTTCTTTTTTTTTTGGTAGGAGGTAATAACAATAATATATTTTTATGTAAATTTCTTTCCTACCCAAAAGGAAGTGCTCCTGTATAAGCTTTATGCCCCTTGTTTTTCACTCAATAAAACAACCTGGAAAACACTCCACATATGCAAAAATCTTAACTTTCCATGAAATAGATAGATAAAAGTTGAAGCTAAACAAATAATGGACATTCAGGCTATTTCTGAATTTCATTTCTTAACAATATTTCTGTATTGAATAGCTTGGGGAATCTATTTTATATTCTTGCAAATGTACATTCAATGTTCAGTCCTGCAAGAAATATTGCTTTATCAATGGCTATTTTTTTGTACTTTCAAATAATAAAACCTAATTCACTGGAGGGTTGCAACGTTTTTCTTTCTCCCAGCAGGTATACAATTTCATGCTTTCTGTAGATGCCCCATATACAGAGGCCACATTTTGGATATTATGTGCATAATCACAATGTGCTTGTAATTTCTTTTTTTTTTCTGAGAGAACCATTTTCTATTTCTGTTATTTATTTATTTATTTTTACATATGATTGATACCATGTCAGAGTTACAGAAGGAAACATCAGTGTCCTACCCTAAATAAACCCATGGCTTGGTGAGAGTTCAATGCTGAAAACAATAATTTCTTCCCAGTACAAAGATCACCAAGGATACAATGTATTTTGGTATTGTGTGTCTTCCACCAAATTGATCTATGTAATCTAAGTCCTTATACCTATGGGCTGAGAGTTTTAAATACTGTTTATTTATTTTAATCTTCATGTATTAATAGTGATAACATCATTTATTTTTTAGTTAGAGTTTTATCTATATATTGACGTTTAGAAAAACTTGAGGACATAGCCTTAGAAAAAAGACTTCCTGGAACACCCCCAATATTGAAAATAAATGTCTTAGAAAGTAATACATTGCTACAATTGTTCAGCATACAGTAATAAATATAAGATCAAGTTAGGTCACATTGATGATGGCAGTAGAAGAGAATGAGAATCAAGCATTCAAGAACATGTAGAATACCCACAAGGAACAAGGAATCACAGGCTCTGATGTGAGAACTGATGGTCGAACCTTGCCAAGCAGGAGCTTCTGGGGCTGAAGGTGATATTATAGAGAACACTCAGAGGGAAGTTTGTACAAATGGAGAAGCACCCACCAAAAAACCTGTGAAAGTAGATTATTAATTTTTATTTGATGTCATTTCTAAAATTATGAGACAAAAACATCTGTAACTATGAAGTTCATAATTATTAGCAGCCCTAGATGTATTAGGGCCAAGATTCCAATGGTAAGTTTCTTGGGCTTGATCTGGTGCTCGAAAAGGAATGTGAAGTTTCAGAAGAATATTATGGTTTTAGCTGAAATCTCAAAATAAATTTCAGAGCAAAATGTTTCTTTTACTAATAAAATAATATAGTTTGTTGATCTTTTCCATCTTTTTTCATATTCCATATTAATAGTATATATCTTAGGAGAAAATAAAACAGAAGCCTTTGTTTCAAATAGTGTCATCTTGATCAATCTCAGCCTATCCTATTACCAGGGATATATGTGAATTCACCCAAAACACATTTTTCTCACTTCAGTTATGAAGTCCCTCTAATATCCTCCAGGTGCCATTCCAATATTATTACCAAATAATGTCTGGATTATGTAATGGTAGTTGTGCTCCCACTGTACATAGGCTTTCTTATAGATTCAGAATTACCATATATTATCAAAATAGTTCTTGATATAATCTCATCTTGGGGTTTTCTGTGGGAGTGTGTTACGTTGATTTCACCTTTCTCTTCTTGATTAAGCAGTAGGAACATATTGAAAACTTTACAATTTTCAGTGAATTGAAATGGAAGGATTGCACAAAAGTAAAGAATCACAACCTTCTCAAAAATGCATCTTAATGTAGTAGGTGTGCACATAGATATATTTTTTAGTGCTGTCTTTTGACAATTATTACCAGAACTAATGCCTTTAATATATTATCTAATATGACACTGAAAATCATGCCCTCTAATGATTTTTTAACTTGTATTTATAATCTTCTATTGAGTTACAATGTTACTTTAATACTAAATCTGATCATCGTGTATGACATATAAGGAGTCACATTACATATATTCTAGATCTATTGTGTATGAAAGAATTAAAAGTATCAAATATCGATGGATTTCTGAAATTAAAGTCCTCAGTAGAAATGCTGGCCATTATGTTTTTATTATGCAGTTCCTCATATATGTGATTTAATAGATTTAAATCTTTTCTTTTAATAATGGCTACATATGTTTTTGCTTCAAATTGTTTTCATAATGTTAAAATATTCTAGCAATTTGTGTAGAAAACTCTTTGGCAATATTTTAGGCCTGTCTTTGAATCCCCAATGTAGCTATCCACCTTGCATATATGTAATAATTATGACCAGAAAAAATATCTTAAGTGACCAAAGTCCAGCTATTGAATATTAGTAGAAATATATTATTATTATTGTCTTCTCCTTAACCATCTGGAATAAAGGTGGTAATTAATGTCACAGTTCAGATAGACTCAAAGTCATTTCATTGTAAGGTTATTAATTAAAGAACAAGAATTTGGCCCAAGCCTAAAAGATGAACTTCCATAAAATCTCAATATTCACCTGCTTGAATGAAGCAATGTATTTCTTCAGTAAAAAAAAAAAACACATAAAATTGATAAAGAAAATTTGATGTTAATCTGATAGAATATTTTCTATACAAGGCATGTTGTGTTTTAAGTCAAGTGTCTGAAATAGTAGGTATGCACTTTAAATTGTTTGAATCGACATATTAAAAAATACCAGGCATCAGGGCTAAGACTGTGGCTCAGTGTTTTAGTGTTTGCCTAGAACATGTGAGAAACTGTGTTCAATCCTCAACACCATATAAAAAATAAAATAATAAAATAAAGTGTAAACAAGTTTTGAAAAAAAAAATAGCAGTCATCAGAAAACCATGTGGATGAAGCTAAATCTTTCCATGACTCTTTAGACCTTTTAGATATAAAAGAAAGGTTAATAAGAAAAACCAAAATAGTAAAACATTTATGAACATAGGATACCATTTTAAAATCTGAGGTGATGTAGATATTTGGTTAAAACATCAAAGAGTTGATTTCTGTTTATTTTAATTTTTAACTGGAATCTACTGTTTGTACTTGGATATGAGACCCATTATTGTAACTCAACATGTGTATATAGTGTGTAATTATAAGATCAGGGTATTTTTTGTCTAATTAATATTATTATTCTTTGTTTGAAACCTGCAAATTTCTGGCTATTTTGATTTGTTTAAAAAGTTATTATAGAACGTAATCACCTTATTGTGCTATAAAACCTGAGTTACTTTCTGGTCTTAACTGATTTTGGCACTCCTTACACACAATCAATCTCTTTCTAATTCTTATCATAAATCTGGGAAGCATTTCTGTTTCAGTTTCTTTTTAATCAACTTTTTAGCTTCAACATATAAATGCCACATGCAGTATTTGTGGGAAAATAAGTGTCATTACTAGGAAAAAAATATTATCCTCAATAATTTGGGAAATTGGCATAATTTTTTGCATTCATGCATTCAGTTTTTTGAACTTGTCTATAATAATAAATCTGTAAAAAGAATAAAAATATATTAATCAAATATTCATGTTTTCAAGATTTTATTGGTCACATTTGGTTAATGAGAGTAATTTTTGTGACAACTATTTTTATAAAAATGGCATATGCTAATTCTTAAAAATTTATTTATAAAAAGTGAATATATTATATGTATGGTTTTTGATTGTAAATTTAAATAGATACATGTTACCATGGAATAAATAACTTTAAAATATTTATTAGAGTTGGCTCAGTGGCACAGGCCTTTTATTCCAGTGGATGTGGAGGCTGAGGCAGGAGTAATTGAGAGTTCAAAGCCAGCCTCATTAATTTAGTGAGTTCCTGAGAAACAATTTAACCCTTTATCAAAATAATTAAAATAAAAACAAGAAAGAAAAAGGGACCCACACACAGTGGCACACACCTGTGTTCCCAGTAGCTCAAGAGGCTAGGCAGAAGGATCAAGAGTTCATAGTCAGTCTCAACAATGGTGATGAACTAAGAAAATTAGTGAGAATCTAAATAAAATACAAAATGAGGCCGGTGATATTGCTCAGTGAGGGGGTATCCAAGAGTTCAATCCCAGAAGGGCCAAATCAAATAAATAAAAAAAGGTGCTAGGGTTGAGGCTGGGGCTGTGGTTCATTGGTAGCACAATTGAATTGCAGGACATGGTTAAGGCACGGTGTTTGATTCTCAGAATCACATAGAAATAAACAAAATAAAGATCTATCAACAAATAAAAAAATATTTTAAAAACTGGTGATGTATCTCAGTGGGTAACCACCCAAATGCACTCACCCTGTACCCCCTCTCTATCTGGGATATCCACCCTAACACACATGAAAGAACAATATCTCAGCCTGGCCACCAATCCAGCATTTCTCCTTTAACACCCCATGAGGACCCATTCCTCACTTGATGCCCATTCTTTCATGCCACCGTGTGACTATGCACTGAGCCTGCACTAAGCCACCTGAGCACAACTGGTTGTTAAGGACCAGTTCCAGGTATCACTAATTCATTTCACAGGGACCTTATATTTTATAAAATGGGTTTCTAATAATTCAAAATGACAGGTTTAGGTTTGAAAGTACAGTTCAGTAGTAAAACGAGTGTTTCCCATGTGACTGGCTCTGGGCTCTTCTGCCATGCGACTAGTGTGAGCTTCATGAAAGAAGATTCAGTGCATAAGAAATTGCTAGTGAGTTTTAAATTAAGGAGACTCTCATTACCTTTAGAACAGCTCCAAGACGGCTTCTCTTAGTTCCTACCTTCAGCCACCTAATGTGGTAGCGAGGTTTACAGAAGAGACTAGCGAGAGAGAGAGAGAGAGAGAGAGAGAGAGAGAGAGAGAGAGAGAGAGAGCATGCCAGGGAATGAGTTTTATTGGGGAACGAAAAATTCAAGGGAAAAATCCCACCCAATGAAGGATAAGGGGGGCAACATCCCAAGTTCAGGGCCAGCAATTGGGTCTTCAGGTCAGTGGCCAGGCTCGGATCAGCACAGACAAGCCCTTGGACCTGGGACAGGGTGGGAAAGGCTTTTTAATACAGGCTGTGTTTAAGCACCTCTTACCCAGGCAGGGAGGTAACTCAAATCACGTGTAAGGATGGCCTCCCAGGATCCAACTCCAGCATTTAAAAACAAAAAAGAAAACCACGCAGGTCTGGTGGCACATGCCTATAATCCCAGTGACTATAGAGGCTGAGGCAGGAGGCTCACAAGTCTAAGGACAGATTCAGCAATGTAGCAAGTCCCTAAAAATCTTACAGAGACACTGTCTCTAAACTATAAAAATGTTTGGGGATGGTTCTTCAGTGCTTAAGCAATCCTAGGTTTAGTCCCCTAACCAAAAACAGAACCAAACCCAAACTAAAAGTAAAAAAAAAAAAAAAACAAACTGTATTTCCCAATATTCTTTGCAGGTAGGGATATCTATGATTCTGTGCTTGCCAATGAGATATCAGTGGAAGCACCTGGGTCTCTAGATCTTTGTTTTTACCTTCTTCCCTTTCCCCTGATTGCTGTATTGAATAGATTGCAGAATAAATAAAAAAAAAACAGAAAGTGTTCTGGGGAATGATGGCATAGCTGGATAGCCATAGCAGCCCAGAATACCAACCATGGGGCTTTTTTGATTTTCAAGTAAAAGGAAACCTTTTTTTTTCAGTATTTTATGGGTATATCTTTCTGGTAGTGAAAAGAGAGATACATTGATTTTTCTCTTTTCGTTTTTTTTTTCTTTTTTTTTTTTTTTTTTTTTTTACTTTCTGTTTATTGTCCTCAGGTTCAGGAATAATGTACACCAAAAGAACCAGCCATCTTTTTCACCAATTATTATTCAGGTCTCTGGGGATGGAAAGAAATTACAACACAAAACCTTGACTTTACCTAATCTGAGCCCTTGGGGCAGAGTTAGGCCTGAGTCATCTCCAGGATCTGTAACATGGCACAGAATGTTCTAAGAGAGTGAGTATCTTTTCTTTTGATGCCAACACTCAAGTCCAAAATTTCAGGGCTCTCATGTCTCTCCTGAGAACTGTTACACAACAGTCTAACACTAATCCCAATATCAATTCCTCCACAGATGGACCCCTGGGAAAGTGATTTTAAGCAAGCCTTACTGTTCCCATTTTTGAAGTGGGTCTTCTCCATAAAGACTTGAATCTAAATGAACATTGAAGGAAGAAGCCAGGGTCCAAGGACTGAAGATGAACACTGCCTCCAGAGAAACCTACAATTTTTCCAGTATTCTACTGTATATTTTGAATTCTTTATAGGAGCCTTTAGCATTGTTGTAGAACAATGCAAACAGTTTCCCAATATATGGGTCTATTTTTGAAAGGTTTGTGGACATTGAGTGACATGATGAGAAAAGCACCTAGCATGGTGTGGTTGTGTGATTCTGAGAAGACACAAATTTCATTGTGAGGTCACAAATGGTGTTTTTACCTATAAAGTCCTTCAATTTGTTCTTTAGCATACTTCAACTTATGTTTCAATACCTACTTTAATGTGAAGAATTCATATTCTCAGCCAATACCTATACCCAGCTAACCAGACCTCTTCTCTGAAGACTAAGAATCTGAGCAGCACCAAAGCAACAGCAGAAAGGCTTCCAGTGTGCTCATATAGTAGTGGGGTGCAGGAAAGACTATAAAAGGGTTTTGGGCACTGAGATCATCTGGCAAAACCCAGCTCCTGGTTTTATTGAATTTTGCCATCAGGTTCCCTTGATCTCCCCAGTGTCATCTAGACCTTTTTTTTTTTTATTAAAAGCACACAGTTCAGTTTCTGCAGCTTGAAACCCAAGTCCCCAACTGCTGCCCTATCTCTACAGAATTGAGTCAGGCTGTCAGAATAAACAATAGTTATACATAAGTCATTATAAAGAGGCTTTTCTTCTGAGACTCAACCTTGAGAAAGATGGCCATGATCAGACACTTATGCTCCCTCATTCAGAGATGACCCAGGCTGGCTGGAGAAGAGATCACAGATGACTCTTGTTTGCCAAGTAGCTGTGCCCATCCTTTGCTGAAAGGGTAAGAGAAGGTGCTTAAGGCCACAGAGCTAAAGAAAAGCAGAAGGCCATATCCTTTGTAAACCTGCTTTTTAAATTCTGGCTGGGCTCGTTCACATATAGGGCATGGACCTTGCTAGTTGATTGCCAGTGCTTCTTCTGCATCCATAATACACAAATAGTGTTGAAAACGTGCTCACGTTTATGCAAATAAAGTATTATCATCAGCTGAATTTTGTAAATGGAGATACTCTGACTTAGGTTAGCAGAGTTGTTCAAGGTCAAACATTAAAGATGTGGGGTTCAAAGGTGACAAGAGCCCAAAGGTAATTCTCTCTAGACTCAGTGATGTGACAACCATGGGCATCTCTGCAAGATACCGTTTTTTCATTTCAGATAGAGTTTTCAAGAACAGTAGAGAGGCCAGGTGACACAGGGAGGCTGTCGTAGGAGTGAACTTGATGGAAAAGCATGGCTAATGGAAAAGAGCAGAGACATTTTTTATGTTAGTGGATGTTGGTGGAATTGGGCCAAACCAGACTGCAAATATTCCTGAGCTGAAGGGAAAAACCTGCAATCCATGAGTGTTAAATATATCAGTGGAGGTTGAGCCACATGGACAGAATGCAGAGGATCAAGTGGATAGAATGGACATGGCTCTGCATGAGAGCATGTAAGAGGCAAGATGTTGGGTGGAGCCCATTTAAATAAAGTGGAGAAGACCTAGTGGGGCTTGAATGTTGGGCAGAGCTGGTGAGGCAGAGTCAGGCTGAGTGAGTGGAGCCCACCCAACAGTGGGTGGGGAGGAGACAGAGGAAGTGTGTTGGAGGCAACACCCCATCCAGCACTCCTTAAGTGAGCACAGCCTAGGGACCAGGAGGCAAAGTGGTGCAGGAGCAGAAGGCATGGTGGGTGTGTCCACAGGAGGCAAATGGAGTCAGGCGAGGCATCTGGAAATTGTTTCAGGAGACACTGTAGACCCAGTGAAGAAGCAGGATCTTTGGACTCTGAGATAGAAATGTGACCTCAGGGTCTGTTCCATTGTGGGGTCTCAGTTTTCCCTCTTACACACTGAGGCAATGGTGGGAGGATGAAGATGCCACAGCAAAGCCTTTCTTGGTTCCTACCTCTCATGGGATGCTGTGCACTTTTTATATTTCAGGTTGATTTGGTTCCATGGGGTTTCTGGAAGAGGTCCTGGGGATATCATCTGAGACACTTTGCTTTGGGGGGAACTGTTGAGAGCCACAGCCGAAGGGGCCCCAACAAACTTTAAGACTGCCAGCTGATGTGCTGAAGGGGCCCCAGCAAACTTTCAGACTGCCAGCTGATGATTGGCTCACAGCGGTCCCAGCAACATCTAGCTGATTGGCTCCTCTGCGGTGATGCTCATTGTGCTGTTTCCCTGCCCTTTCAGACCACGGAGCTGCTCATTGGGGAACTGTTTTGGCTCCACCCATACGACCCAGCCAATCGGCCTCAAGAGCAGGAGGATTGCGGGAGGAAGAGGCTGGGTTGGGGTGTGTGGCTTGTGGGAAGCTGGTGGTGGCAGTTGGGCTCTAAGGGTTTTTTCCTGAGGAGCTGTTTTGTTTATCTTGCGTGGTTCTAAAAATGAAGTTAGTTTCTTTTGACAAGTGGCTCCTGAATTCTGCCCAGCCAGACTGCGGCATTTGGTGGCTCGCACGGGGAGTGACTGAGGGTAAGTAAACTGCTCGCCCCTGAGGGCAGGGCGGGAGGATGGGTAGCCATTTTAAGATTCTTCTTTTGTTTTGCTTCACTTTTGTTTTAAGTTGCCTGTCCCTGGAGGTGTGTAAGATGGAAGAAAAACCGCTCACATCTGAGGAACAGATAGGGAGAAAGGACAGATGGACATTTCAGGAGGCTATTATAATGATTTTGTGTTGTTCCAATTTTGTTTCACTCTGTTTCAGTTTTGTTAGGCATTATCTTGTTGGGTTGTATTATAGTAGAAATATGGGATCAGAAATTAGTAAAAAACAAACCAAAAGAGTGTTAAGTAAATTTTTAGAGGAAGGAGGCATTCCAGTAAAATCAAGAGTAGTCAGGGCATACGTTGATACAATACAAAAATGTAGCCCATGGCTTTTTAAGGAGGAGTTGTTAAGTATATGACAATGGAACCATCATGGTAAAGATTTAAAAAGAATAGAAAAGAAAAGCCAAGGGACTCTGCCAGTTGGCACATTGCCATTGTGGACGTTCGTATCTGGTTTGCTTAGTCCAAAGCCTTCAATTCAGACAAAGGTAGAGGAAGGAGAAGACATAAAGATTCAAGTAAAAGAGAAGGTCTCTCAAGTTTGTCAGAAAGAGGAAAATATTCAAGTAAAAGAGAAGGTCTTTTGAGCTAGTCAGACAGAGGAAGGAAGTTTAGAGCAGAAAAAGCCATTAGGGAAAAAGTTACAACAGGAGACTGCTACTAACACCTTTCTATCACCAGAGGGCTTAAGTGTCCAACCAACAGCACCACCTCTACAGGAGCTATCACCAGAGGACATAAGTGTACAACTGACAAGGCCACCTCCATATTCTGGGAGGCCCCCAACCCCCGCAGTTGATAGTTCAGATCCTGAGACAGGATCTCAAGTATTAACATGCCCTGTATTTGAGGTAGCAGGGTGGCGAATTTACCATACTTTAAATTTCAAAACAGTGAAGCAGCTAAAAGAGGCTGTAACAACCTATGGTCCCCAAGCACCCTTCACTGTAAGCTTGGTCGAATCCATTACCAACTTGAACATGACGCCAGCAGATTGGGCTAATATGTGTAAAGCTGTGCTAAATGGAGGACAATACCTGTTATGGAAGGTTGCCAATGAGGAATTTTGCAAGGAGACGGCTAGGCGAAATGCAGCAGCTGGTTATCCTCAGAGAAATCTAGATATGTTGTTAGGAAAGGGACCTTATGAAGATCAGCACCAACAAATTGCATATGATCCTGGTACATATTCACAAATTGCTGTAGATGCAGTTAAGGCATGGAAGACTTTACAAGGACATAGAGGTTTACAAGGTCAATTATCTAAGATAATACAAGGAGCTAATGAATCTTACGCTGAATTTGTAGATTGGCTTATTCAAACAGCTACCAGAGTTTTGGGGAATATAGAACAAGCAATGCCATTAATAAAACAACTGGCTTATGACCCAGCGAATCGTTGGTGCAGAGATATCATTAGACCATGGAAACATGAAGATTTAAACACATATATTAAATTATGTAGAGACATTAATGAACAAGAGCAAGTCATGGCAAGTGCAGTAAAACAGGCTTTAGATGCCAGAGACATTAATGAACTAGGGCAAATTGTGGCAGCTGCAGTAAAACAGGCTTTAGATGCCAAGTCAAGAACATGCTACAATTGTGAACAAACAGGACATTTTGAAAGGAATTGCCCCATAGGAGGAGGGTTTAACAAAACTAGGTATCAAAGGACTAGAATACTGGGTATTTGCCCATGATGCCGTAGAGGGAGACATTGGGCTAATGAATGCCATTCTCAAACCACCATAGAGCGTACTCCATTATCAAAAAACGAACAAGGACCAAGTGTTTATCCACGATATCGTGGAGAAAGGCATCGGGCTCCACTGCCAAAAAATGGACAAGGGGGCCCAATGCTCCGGGGCCCAAAACCACAAATATACGGTGCACTGGAAAAACCCAGCAACCCCATCAGGGTAGTGCCCAGGACACATTGTCCATCAGATACCTCATCAGACAAACCAGAGGGAGCACAGGGTTGGACATCTGGGCCTCCGCCAGAGCAGTACTAACTCCAGAGATGGGAGTTCAAATCATTCCCACAGAGGTAAAAGGACCTCTTCCCAAAGGAACAGTAGGCTTATTATTGGGACGCAGCTCTTCTACTCTAAAAGGACTTATGATAAGTCCTAGGGTAATTGATCATGATTATGAAGGTGAAATAAAAATTATAGCCAGTTCTCCAAACGGTATATCTGTAATTTCACCAGGAGATAGAATAAATAGCACAGTTACTAATAATACCAAGCCTACATGAAAAATTTTTCAGTCGTGCTGTAGAAAGAGGTTCCAAGGCATTAGGCTCCAGAGGTGTAGATTGGGCTATGCTAACTTTAAATTTAGATTCTCGCCCCATGCTAAAACTAAATATTCAAGGACATGAATTCAATGGGCTACTGGCTACAGGTGCAGACCTTAGCATCATCTCTCATCAAGAATGGCCAAAACATTGGCCATTACAACAAGCCACTCAAACGCTTCGAGGCCTAGGAGTGGTGACTAATCCCCATAGAAGTGCAATGGTATTAGATTGGAAGGATCCTGAAGGATGTGAAGGAACTATACAGCCATATGTATTGGATCATCTTCCTATAAATTTATGGGGACGAGATGTCCTAGATCAATTAGGTTTGATATTAACAAATAACATCAACCAAAATGCACCCACTATTATGACTAGACAAGGTTTTAGGAAAGGAAAAAGATTAGTAAAACAAGAACAAGTTATAGCAGCACCAATACAAATAGATCAAGGAACAGACAGACATGGGTTGGATTTTCAGAAAGGGCCACTGAGACAATATAAATTACTTGGAATTCAGAAAGACCAGTATGGGTTCCTCAGTGGCCCCTGACTAAAGAAAAGATACAAGCAGCCCATGATCTGGTCAAACACCACTTAGCGAAAGGACATATACAACCTTCTGTATCTCCCCATAATACTCCCATTTTTGTCATCAAAAAGAAATCTGGTAAATGGAGATTATTGCAAGATTTAAGAGTCATTAATAATGAGATGGTTATTATGGGACCTGCTCAATCTGGGATTCCTCAATTGTCTGCTTTGCCAAAAACTTGGTATGTTTTAGTTATAGATATTAAAGATTTTTTTCTCAATTCCAATTCATCCTGAGGATAGTCCACGTTTTGCATTTACTATCCCTGCAGTGAATCATGAAGGTCCTGATCAGAGATTTGAATGGAAAGTACTCCCTCAAGGGATTGCTAACAGCCCAACTATGTGTCAAATTTATATTAACAAAGCAATCCAGCCACTTAGAAATCAAAATCCTGAACTACAAATATTTCACTATATGGATGATGTATTATTAGCACACAAAGCTAAAAACACATTGCTAGAATGTTATGCCACACTTACAAACTTATTAAAAAATTATAATCTAGAGATAGCAATAGATTAAGTACAATTAAATTTTCCAATTAATTATTTAGGAGTTCTATTATCCTCAACCATGGTCCATCCACCAAAAATTCAAATACGAGTAGATCAACTCAAATCACTTAATGACTTTCAAAAGTTATTAGGAGACATAAATTGGATAAGGCCTTATCTAGGTATACCAACAGGAGAGTTGGGACCTTTATTTGATATCCTAAAAGGTCCATCAGATCCAAATTCACCCCGAATGTTAACGCCTGAAGCAAGAAAGGCATTAAAAATCATTGAAACATATATGGAAAATATGCATTTGGATAGAATTGATATAAGTTTCCCTTTATTATTTATTGTACTACCAATAAAAAATATTCCTACAGGAGTATTTTGGCAAGAAGGTCCATTATTATGGATACATTTATCTTAATCTCCTAACACTATTCTTACTAGGTATTCTGAGGCTGTAGGACAATTAATACTCAAAGGAATAAAAGCAGAAAAGGGAGTGTTTGGAATTTCTCTCAATAAAATTATTACTCCATATACTATGAATCAAATTGATGAGTTAGCTAATGAGTTAAATACTTAGGCAATAATCATGTGCAAATCTAATGTTTCATTTGATAACCAGTTACCATCTAATCCTTTATTGTCTTTTTGGTCATTGCATCCTATAATTTTTCCAAAAATGATAAGAAAAACACCTATTGGGAATGCTCCAAATATATTCACTGATGGATAAAATAATGGTACAGCAGCAATAGTTACACCTGATCAAACATTTACATTTTTAGTACCCAAACAATCAGCTCAAAAGGTAGAGCTTAATGCAGTATTACAGGCTTTTGTGATGTTTAAAGATTCTGTATTTAATTTATTTTCCAATAGTCAGTATATAGTTAGTGATATAGTATCCCTTGAAGATGCTGGTAGGATTTCCCCTTCCTCTACTGTTTTCTCTTTGCTTTCCACTATACAAAGTCTAATCTGGGACAGAAAAGATCCATTCTTTATAGGACATATCAGGGCACATACAGGATTGCCTGGAGCCCTTAGTTTGGGCAATGATTTTGCAGACAAAACTACACATGACATACATATTTTCTCTACACTAGAAGAAGCTACAAATTTCCATAAAAAGTTCCATGTCAATGCTAATACTTCACAAAAGCGTTTTAAAATAACTAAGGAACAAGCTAGACAAATAATAAAACAATGTCAAAATTGTGTGACCTTTTTACCACAAGTTAATCTTGGAGTCAATCCTAAAGGATTGATACCTAACCATATTTGGTAGATGGACGTCACACACTTGCCAGAATTTTGAAAATTAAAATATTTGCATGTCACAGTTGATACTTCTTCTGGATTTTCGATGGGCTCCCTTCATGCTGGAGTAAAAACTAAAGATGTTATAGCTCATTGCTTACAAAATTTTGCCACTGTGGGCGTTCCAAAACAGTTAAAAACAGATAATGCCCCTGGTTATACTTCTACCTCTTTTAAACAATTTTGCTCATCATTTGGCATTACTCATATAACAGGAATCCCATACAATCCACAGGGACAAGGCATAGTTGAAAGAGCTCATCAAACTATTAAAACGTACTTATTAAAGGAAAAGAAGGAATTGGGAAGGGGTATATATTGTCCAAAGATAAACTTAAAATAACCCTTTTTACTCTAAACTTTTTAAATTTGGACTCATCAGGGCTTAGTGCTGCGGAAAGGCATATGTGTCCAAAAAATGTACATAAACCCAAGGTACTTTGGAAGGATATTCTAACAGGAAAATGGAAAAGTCCTGACCCAGTAATTGTCTGGAGTCGGGGTTCTGTTTGTGTGTTTCCACAGGGAGAACAGCAGTCGATTTGGATTCCAGAGAGATTAACTAAGGTCCTGACCCATTGATTGCCTGCAATCGGGGGTCTGTTTATGTGTTTCCACAGGGAGAACAGCATCTGATTTGGATTCCAGACAGATTAACTAAAGCGATTTCTACAGACCAAAAAGAAGATGTGATATCCAGAACTCCAGTTTGGTTATTCTTACATCTGCGACAGAACCAGAATGCTTTTTTCAATATCTATTTTATTATTGCCCTTTCCCATATTTTGTTTTTTTGAGCTCATACAGACCTAGGTTAATGTTTTGTTGATCAATTCTATTTTTTGACTATAGAGTTTTTAAACATTGCAATGGAGATTTCACCTGTAAAAAGTTATAAGGCCTTTACTATATGTCTCGTATGTATTATATTTGCACACTTGTGTTTTGTGTTTGAATGTACGTATGTCCATATGTCATATATGATAAGCGCTCATGAAAAAATGGATCCAAATAATTTTTTTTTATTCACGTGATTTAAATGGTTTAATTTAAATTGGGTAAACAGCTGTTGAAGATTGTTTTAAAATGTGAACAAAAAAGGAGGTTAACAGATCTGTTTGTTTACTTTCACCTTTCCTTTTCATTATATTTAATAATTCTCTTAAACATAATGTAAATTGTTAAGAAAATTGTTTTCTTTTAACTTTCACCTTTCCTTTTCATTATATTTAATAATTCTCTTAAAGATAATGTAAATTGTTAAGAAAATTGTTTTCTTTTAGTGCCTTCTGGAATGTTACATAATTTTTTCTTTAGCCATTATTGCCAGAATTCCTATCTTCAGTGAAGACAATGTAAATTGTTAAGAAAATTGTTTTCTTTTAGTGTCTTCTGGAATGTTATATAATGTTATATAATTTTTCTTTAGCAATTATTGCCAGAATTTCTATCTTCATCCCAGTGCATGAAGACAAAGATAAAACCAATCTACAGCTTCTGCAATAGCCATCACTGAACTGCTTGCAGAACTTGCCTGGACTATGTATCACTTTTATGCATTGTGAACTCACTTGTATGCATTGGGAACTATCTGTTGGTGCAGCGACTTCTGGTAGTGTTGGGGTATTTATGCTGATGGTGTCATCGGTGGTACAATTTTTCCAAAAGGAGCCGTCAGCTGGCTTGGTGTATCTTCCTCCCTTCTGTTTGTCATGATCGTTCAGCTAAATTTGGGGGCCAACAGAGGTGAGGCAAGGAACCTCATCCCCCCGCTGGTACGAAGACCTCTTCACAGGTGTGGCTGTATACTGGACTGGTAGTCAGTGACGGGTAAGATCCAATTACTATGGTACCAACCTAAGACAGGAGGCTGACACTTTGAGGTCAGCTCATCCGATAACGGGTAAGAACCATTGTACTATTGGACAACCTAAGGCAGGCACGGTCCCTAAGCTTCATGCTTGTTGTTTAAACAGAGAGGGGGAGATGTTGAGAGCCACAGCTGAAGGGGCCACAGCAAACTTTCAGACTGCCAGCTGAGGAGCTGAAGGGGCCCCAGCAAACTTTCAGACTGCCAGCTGATGATTGGCTCACAGCGGCCCCAGCAACATCTAGCTGATTGGCTCCTCTGTGGTGATGCTCATTGGGCTGTTTCCCTGCCCTTTCAGACCACGGAGCTGCTCATTGGGGGACTTTTTTGGCTCCGCCCATGCGACCCTGCCAATCGGCCTCAAGAGCAGGAGGATTGTGGGAGGAAGAGGCTGGGTTGGGGTGTGTGGCTTGTGGGAAGCTGGTGGTGGCAGTTGGGCTCTGAGGGATTTTTCCTGAGGAGCTGTTTTTTTTACCTTGCGTGGTTCTAAAAATAAAGTTAGTTTCTTTTGACAAGTGGTTCCTGAATTCTGCCCAGCCAGACTGCGGCAGAGAACAAAAATTTTACTGGTATGTTCACAGAGACTTCTCTTAATGCCTGCTGTGTACATACTGAGACCTGGAGGTCCAGAGAGGGTAAGACTGTGATGCAGCCATAACTTGCTGGAGCCTAGTTTTGATAGCACAGCCCACTTCACTCACTCACTCAGGCACAGAAAGTGTTTTCTAGCACCTAGGCAGTGAAAAAAACATAGATGGGGGAGGTGGCCTTAAACCTTTTCTGGGGCAACTTTGGGGAACTCCCTAAATCTGTAAAGTAGAACACAATGTGATGCCTGCCTCTCAGGGTGGTCCACCTTCATGATTCTCTGAAAGGCAGTTTGGCATGGATGGGGCAGGAGATCTATTTTGAAAGTATTATCATTTAGGTTTTTTTTTTTCTTTTAAACATTAATTTCTAAGTTGTAGGTGGACACAATACATTTATTTTATTGTTATGTGATGGTGAGGCTTGAACAAAATGCCTATGTGTAATAGGGGAACACTCTACATCTATAAAAAAAACCACAACTTTCATTTAGTTTTATATATGGAAACATAACCCCTTGCATTTTAAAATAAAACTATAGTACCAGGCTCTGTTTTAGGCAAAGATGACACAGAAATGTACAAAACAGCAAGGAATCTCTGCTCTCATTCTTGTGGGAGCTACTATTACCCTGGTCTGATGCAAGAATTCAGGCACTAAAGGGACATGAAGTACGACACCCTTTAGGCATCTGATCTAATGTTACCATCCATGGCAATGCTTTACTTTCTCAATTATTCTAAAACACACCCCTCACCATGTTACCTAGCTACCCCAATCCTTGTCTACCTGTGAGATAAAGGCCTCCATAATGATTCCTCCCTTGCTGGATCCTACAGTTGCATCTCCCCGACCCTCTCTGAGGTTTCAAGAATTCCTGTCTCATCCCTACTTGTACTTACTGTTCTGCTTAATGTGGGTACTTTCCCATTGTTAGAAGTGCTAACTCCTAATTAGACACAAGACAGTGCCAGAACTCTACTTTGCATCCACCAAAGTATCTGCCTACTTATTGGCTGGCTTGGTTAAGAAACATTTTAGAAAGTCCTGCAGTATTTGTTTTATGAGCAGCTTTTTAATTTTTTTCATATGAATATTCATTAATTGTATGTATGAAATTAATCATCCAGCTATGAAAGGGAGTAGTACACTAACTATGCAGTGTATGTATGTGTGTGAGTGTGTGTGTGTGTATGTGTGTGTGTGTATTTTTTTTTTTTCAAAATTTATCCAGAAGTGGGATAAGGGTTTCAATTCAGTCATGGCCACTTTCTACACCTGTTGTTTCTGGGATGTTTCAGGAGTCATTACTAATATTGCAGGCATTTTTTCTCTTTTCTATTCTGTGGATATTATAAACCATTAAATAGAATAAATATATCTCAGAGATGCCATGTGTTTTCTTACTTGTAGTTGTCCATTGGGCATCTCTAGTCCTAAGTATATATTTAGTGCTTTTTGGCAAAAGCAGCTTTTAAGTTCCTCAATATGAGGAGGATTTGTGGTTATTTACCAGAACTTGTCCCCATTGATATGGATTATCAATAGAATATGTATTATATGACATGATGGCATGACTTGGTAACAGGAATAAAAGTGGCTTAACCTTATTTATTTATTTATAATTATATATTTTATAAACATTTAATGTACATATAATTATATACTTATAAAGCAATAATTTTGAATATATGTATCTCTCTTTCACACATATATGATTATAATATTTTCTTTAGTATAAGAAGGTTTGGGGATGTATTGGTGTGAGTGTAATGGTGAAAATATCAAGGACAATTGCTGAATTTTTGACTTGAGCACTCTAGGGTAGTTGCTGATAACCAATCCTGTCTGGAGCAGACACCACATGAGGCTAGTCTCAAAGAAGACTTTTGTGTTGATGTTTGTGATTTCTCCTTGATTTCCACATGAACATGTCTGAGGAGAGGACTAGGAAGAAAATAAATTTTGGAAGAAAATGAATATTTGGAAGGCAGGGGAATGTGCAAAATACTGCAATGAGGCTGAGCATGACCCTGGATGTGGGTGAAGATATAGAGTACGGGGAGCATTTCTCTGAGCTGGGGACACTCCTATATTTAGCATGGGTGAAGAAAATTATATGAAGGAGACAGATAGAGCATCCAGTTAAGGGGATAGAAAACCAGAGAAATGTAATGACATGGATTTCTGGAAGAGATGATTTTTAAAAGAAAGGCAGAACCTTTTGTTCTAAAAACACTAAAAAGTGAACTACAGTGTGACAAAGGAGGGACCTTGATATTTGGTGCCATAGTGGTTTATGATGATCTCAGTGGAGTCCCTGTCTTCACGTGGTGGGAACTGAAGCCAAATGGAAGATTTATGGAAAAATCAAGGTCAGCATAGTGAAGGCAATAGCTGGAGATTGGTTTCTGATTGTGTACCAGATAAAGGGAGACTCAGCCAAGTGTTAACATTAATGGCCTCTGAGATGTGGGAAGAATTTATTTATGCAAATGTTTGTTTGTGGCTGCAGAAATCTTTTTTTCTATTATGATGCTTGCCACATACACCCTAGAGTTGATTTTTCAGAAGTAATATAGAAGCCAAATAGTAATTTCTGGAGAGTAGGAAGGGTGCTGGGGCAGGGCAAGGGATGAAATTAGAAGATAGATAATTAGCTATGATCACTGTGTACCTTACATTTGGAAATATTATGTTCAATTCCATTAACATGTGCAATAAATATTTGTTAATTAAAATCAAATTAAAACTAATTATTCTATTTGATCACTGAAAGGTAGGCACTCAACACTGAGGGAGAGAGTATCCTTTTGTTTTGTTTCCTGCTTGTGAAAATGGTTATTGTTAGTCACTTATAAAGAGATCTTATTAAATAATTTTTGGAAGGAATAGTATGCATTTTATATGCCTTGTTTTCAAAGTATAAAGAGGTTATCTGATGGTCACTGAAATATTTGAAGCGCTACATTCCATCCTTTGTCAAGGTAGTTTGTTCCAGCTTCATCCTTTGGGAATGTAATGTTTTCCTTATTCCTTCAATATTTCTTGCAATCAAGTCACTAAATATGCCCACCCATAAAAGACAAGGATACTAAGCTCCACATGCAGGATGGGATGCTATTCTTCTGCATTAACTCTTCTATATAAAATAATTATTTGTTCCCATTACTTATAATCAATGAAGTCAATTATGTTTTATCAGTAAATATATATTCATTTGTTTCTTTCACTTATAATTTAATGATAATGGTTTTTATTTTATTGCTCATATTTTTCCAGCTTTCACTCTTTCAGGATCTTCTACTTTAGTTCTCATGTCATTTGTCAGGAATCCACATGTGGAACATCTTGGGAGACTCTCCTCTTACTCTTCCTTTTTTTTCTCCTACTATATCCAGGTTCATTTTTTAATTTATCTTACCAGATACTAGAATCATCATTTTATCCAGGGAAATATACACAATTTTTACTGGTATTTTTAGGGAAACTTGTGTAATTTGTCAGGCCCAATGCAAAATGAAAACTTTGACTCTCTGTATAAAAGCAGATGACCTTGTGGATGTGTAACTGATGTGATTCTGCAATCTGTATTTTGGGTAAAAATGGGAGTTCATAACCCACTTGAATAAAATGTATGAAAGATGATATGTCAAGAGCTTTGTAATGTTTTGAGCAACCAATAAAAATAAATGAAAATTAAAAAAAAATAAAACCAGGTAACCTCTACAATTGACATCATGCCACAGAAATCTATTTCTTCTGTGATCTCTTCACATGTCATTGTAAATTTTATCTTTCTTTTAATTGTACTTATTACAGAATTTTAAATTTTTATCAAGACTTCTAACATTCATTTTTATGAATGCCATATCAATTCCAAATGCGAACTTATGAGCAAGTCACATTGGAGAGCTTACATATCCATGTTGTGTTCATTAATACCAAAGCAGTGAATGTTACACAGAACCAGTGCAATTGTTTTTACTACCTTGATATCTGTGAACAATTTCTTCAGCTGGTTTGTTAACGAGTTTGAAAGAACTGGAAGAAAAATGACTGTGGATCACCCCACTTTGCCTTTTCCTTCATATTCTCATCGGGAGAGGTGGGTTAACACAGTGAAGTACCTTGAATGACAAAGCTGTCTTCTTTCTGTATTTGAATCTAATTCTGGTTGAACATTAAGGTGTGGCCTCCCCGGGTTTCATCTTGCTCCCTTTTTTTTTTTTTACTTACTGGTGAATAAGACATGGTCACAATGTACTCAACTTTCTCTAGCTACCATATTTCCTTGCCTTCTGGAATTTGTGATAATGGGAATGAAAACTCAGTGTTCATGAGGTGGTCAAATGCAC
>NW_027513468.1:72500-188094 GCF_048772815.1 Callospermophilus lateralis
CTGGGTCAAATGATAATTCCATTCCGAGCTTTCTAAGAAACCTCCATACTGCTTTCCAAATTGGCCGCACCAATTTGTAGTCCCACCAGCAATGTACAAGTGAACCCTTTTCCCCACATCCTCGCCAGCACTTGTTGTTGTTTGACTTCCTAATGGCTTCCAATCTTACTGGAGTGAGATGGTATCTTAGGGTGGTTTTGATTTGCATTTCTCTGACTGCTAGAGATGGTGAGCATTTTTTCATGTACTTGTTGATCGATTATATGTCCTCCTCTGAGAAATGTCTGTTCAGGTCCTTGGCCCATTTGTTGATTGGGTTATTTGTTATCTTATTGTCTATTTTTTTTAGTTCTTTATATATCCTGGATATTAGAGCTCTGTCTGAAGTGTGAGGAGTAAAGATTTGTTCCCAGGGTGTAGGCTCCCTATTTACCTCTCTTATTGTTTCTTTTGCTGAGAAAAAAACTTTTTAGTTTGAGTAAGTCCCATTTGTTAATTCTAGTTATAAACTCTTGTGCTATGGGTGTCCTATTGAGGAATATGGAGCCCAACGCCACAGTATGTAGATCATAGCCAACTTTTTCTTCTATCAGACGCCATGTCTCTGATTTGATATCAAGTTCCTTGATCCACTTTGAGTTAACTTTTGTGCATGGCGAGAGAAAGGAATTCAGTTTCATTTTGTTGCATATGGATTTCCAGTTTTCCCAACACCATTTGTTGAAGATGCTATCCTTCCTCCATTGCATGCTTTTAGCCCCTTTATCAAATATAAGATAGTTGTAATTTTATGGATTGGTTTCTGTGTCTTCTATTCTGTACCATTGGTCCACCCACCTGTTTTGGTACCAGTACCATGCTGTTTTTGTTACAATTGCTCTGCAGTATGGTTTGAAGTCTTGTATAGCTATACCACCAGATTCACACATCCTGCTTAGCATTGTTTTTGCTATTCTGGGTCTTTAATTTTTCCAAATGAATTTCATGATTCCTTTCTGTATTTTTACAAGAAACGCTGTTGGGATTTTGATTGGCATTGAATTAAACCTATAGAGAAATTTTGGTAATATCGCCATTTTGATGATGGTAGTTCTACCTATCCATGAACAGGGTATATTTTTCCATCTTCTAAGATATTCTTCTATTTCTCTCTTTAGGGTTCTGTAGTTTTCATTGTATAAGTCTTTCACCTCTTTTGTTAGGTTGATTACCAAGTATTTTATTCTTTTTGAGGATATTGTGAATGGAGTGGTTGTCCTCATTTCCATTTCAGAGGATTTGTCGCTGATATACAGGAATGCCTTTGATTTGTGCATGTTGATTTTATATCCTGCCACTTTGCTGAATTCACTTATTAGCTCTAATATTTTCTTTGTAGACCCTTTTGGGTCTGCTAAATACAGAATCATGTCTTCTGCAAATAGTGATAATTTGAGTTCTTCTTTTCCTATTTTTATGCCTTTAATTCCTTTCATCTGTCTAATTGCTCTGGCCAGTGATTCAAGAATTATGTTGAACAGAAGTGGTGAGAGAGGGCATCCCTGTCTTGTTCCAGATTTTAGAGGGAATGCCTTCAGTTTTTCTCCATTCAGAATGATGCTAGCCTGGGGCTTAGCATAGATTGCTTTTACAATATTGAGGTATGTTCCTGTTATCCCTAGTTTTTCTAGAGTTCTGAACATAAAGGGATGCTGTACTTTGTCGAATGCTTTTTCCGCATCTGTCGAGATGATCATATGGTTCTTATTTTTAAGCCTATTTATGTGGTGAATAACATTTATTGATTTCCGTATATTGAACCAACCTTGCATCCCAGGCATAAATCCTACCTGATCATGGTGCACAATTTTTTTGATATGTTTTTGTATCCAGTTTGCCAGAATTTTATTGAGAATTTTTGCATCTAGGTTCATTAGAGATATTGGTCTGTAGTTTTCTTTCTTTGAAGTGTCTTTGTCTGGTTTAGGAATCAGGGTGATGTTGGCCTCGTAGAAGGAATTTGGAAGTTCTCCCTCTTTTTCTATTTCCTGAATTAGCTTTTCTTAGTTGGTAGTCTTTTGATGGTTTCTTCTATTTCCTCAATTGATATTGGTCTGTTTAGGTTGTCAATATCCTCCTGACTCAATCTAGGCAGATCATATGACTTAAGAAATTTATCGATGCCTTCACTATCTTCTATTTTATTGGAGTATAAGGATTCAAAATAATTTCTTATAATCTTCTGTATTTCTGAAGTGTCTGTTGTGATATTGCCTTTTTCATCCCGTATGCTAGTAATTTGAGTTCTCTCTCTTCTTCTCTTCATTAGCGTAGCGAAGGGACTGTCAATTTTATTTATTTTTTCAGAGAACCAACTTTTAGTTTTGTCAATTTTTTCAATTGTTTCTTTTGTTTTGATTTCATTAATTTCAGCTCTGATTTTTATTATTTCTTGCCTTCTACTTCTTTTGCTGTTGTTTTGCTCTTCTTTTTCTAGGATTTTGAGATGAAGTAGTAGATCATTTATTTGTTGTTTTTTTTCTTTTTTTAGGAATGAACTCCAAGTAATAAATTTTCCTCTTAGAACTGCTTTCAATGTGTCCCATAGATTCCGATATGTTGTGTCTGTTTTTTCATTTATCAATAAGAATTTTATTTCCTCCTTGATGTCTTCTATAACCCATTGATCATTCAGTAACCTATTGTTCATTCTCCAATTGATGCATGATTTTTCCTTACTTCTTTTATGATTGATTTTCTATTTCATTCCATTATGATCAGATAAGATGCATGGTATTATCTCTACTCCTTTATATTGTCTAAGAGTTGCCCTGTGACATAGTAAATGATCTATTTTTGAGAAGTATCTATTTGCTCCTGAGAAAAAAAGTGTAACTGCTCAATCTTGGATGGTATATTCTATATATGTCAATTAAGTCTAGGTTATTAATTATGTTATTGAGTTCTATAGTTTCCTTATTCAACTTTTGTTTGGAAGATTTGTCCAGTGGTGAGAGAGGTGTGTTGAAGTCTCCCATGATTATTGTATGGTGGTCTATTAGACTCTTGAACTTGAGTAGAGTTTGTTTGATGAACATAGCTGCACCATTGTTTGGGGCATATATATTTATGATTGTTATGTCTTCTTGGTGTATGGTTCCCTTGAGCAGTATGTAGTGTCCGTCTTTATCCCTTTTGATTAACTTTGGCTTGAAATCTATTTTATTTGATATGAGTATGGACACTCCTACTTGTTTTCGAAGTCCATATGAGTGATTTGAGTTTTCCCAACCTTTCACCTTCAGTCTATGTATGTCTTTTCTTATGAAATGCATCTCCTGAAGGCAGCATATTGTTGGGTCTTGTTTTGTGATCCATTCAACTTGCCTGTGTCTCTTAATTGGTGACTTTAAGCCATTAACATATAGGGTTATTATTGAGATATGGGTTGTTTCTCCATCCATATTTGTTTTTTTATGTTACTAAACATGGTTTGTTTTCCTCTTTGATTATGCCCCCCTTACTGTACTACCTTTCGCTGTTGGTTTTCATTGATATTTTCCATTTCCTCTTCCTGTAATATTTTGCCGAGGATGTTTTGAAGAGATGGTTTTCTAACTGCAAATTCTTTTAACTTTTGTTTATCATGGAAGGTTTTAATTTCTTCTTCCATCCTGAAGCTTAATTTCCCTGGGTACACAATTCTTGGTTGGAACCCATTTTCTTTCAGTGTTTGAAATATGTTATTCCAGGATCTTCTAGCTTTCAGAGTCTGTTTTGAAAGATCAGCTGTTATCCTGATTGGTTTACCCCTAAATGTAATCTGGTTTCTTTCTCTTGTCGCTTTTAAAATTCTCTCCTTATTCTGTATGTTGGGCATCTTCATTATAATGTGTCTAGGTGTGGATCTCTTATGATTTTGCATATTCAGCGTCCTCTAGGCTTCCAGGATTTGGGATTCTGTCTCATTCTTCAAGTCTGGGAAGTTTTCTCGTATTATTTCAATGAATAGATTGCTCATTCCTTTGGTTTGGACCTCGAAAGCTTCCTGTATCCCAATGATTTAAGTTTGGTCTCTTCATGTTATCCCATATTTCTTAAATGTTCTGCTCATGGTTTCTTACCAGTTTTTCTGAGCTGTGTATGTTCTTCGCCAGTTGAAATACTTTGTCTTCATTGTCTGATATTGTATCTTCTAAGTGTTCTACTCTGCTGGTAGTATTCTCAATTGAGTTTTTAAGTTGGTTTATTGCTTCCTGCATTTCTAGGATTTCTTTGTTTGTTTTTTATAACCTCTATCTCCCTGTATAATTGATCTTTTGCTTCTTGGATTTGTTTATGTAATTCATTGTTGAAGTGGTTGAAGTGGTCTTTCATTGTCTGATTTTGCTGTCTAATGTCTTCCTTGAGACTCAAGATTGTCTGAAGCATGCATATCCTGAATTCTTTTTTTGACACTCCATCAGCTACAGATATTACCTCTTCTAAAGTCGAGTTCACCTGCATTGCTTGTGGTCCTTTCTTTCCTTGTCTTTTCATACTGATTGCGTTTCTTTCTGCTTGGTGAAACTGTTGTGTTATTGATTATTCCCCCTATATATTTATATTGCTCTTGTATGGTTGCAAAGTCTCCCTCGCAGGCTTTGGTGGTGGTTGTGCCACTCCTCCAATTGGGGCAATGTGCCTACCACGCTGGCAGGCCGCTGGGCCTGTACTTTCGGTGGGCCTGTTCTTTCGGTGGTCACAGGTCCACCTACCTTGCAGTTGGAGGCGGCGGCTCAGACCCTCTGCAGGCCGCTGGACCTTTTTTTCCGATGGGCGCAGATCCGCTTACCTTGCATTCGCGTGGAGCAGCAGTGCCCCTCTGCGGGTTGCTGGTCCTTACCTGCGGGTGGGTGGTAGGTGCGCCTACCTTGTAGGCGCCAGAGGGTGGCTCTGCCGCTCTGCGGATTGCTGTGCCTGCTCTGCTGGTGGGTCGCGGGTCTGCCTCCCTTGCAGGAGCCCGGTGGCTCTGCCCCTCCCCCAACCGGGGCGATGTGTCTGGCGGGCCACTGGGCCTGTTTTGTCGGTGGTCACGGTTCCGCCTACCTTGCATGCGCGTGGAGCATCTGTGCCCCTCCGAAGGTTGCTGGGGCTGACCTGCTTGTGGGTGGCAGGTGCACCTACTTTGCAGGTGCGGGGGGTGCCTGTGCCGCTTCGCAGGTTGCTGCGCCTGATCTGCTGGTGAGTCGCAGGTCTGCCTACCTTGCAGGCACGCGGGGGCTCTGCCCCTCCCCCAACTGGGGCGATGTGTCTGGCGGGCCGCTGGGCCTGTGATGTTGGTGGTCACTGTTCCGCCTACCTTGCAGGCGCGTTGGGCAGCTGTGCCCCTCTGCAGGTTGCTGGGCCTGACCTTCCAGTGGGTCGCAGGTCTGCCTACCTTGCAGGCGCGTGGCGGCTCTACCCCTCCCCCAACCAGGGCGGTGTGTCTGGCGGGCCACTGGGTTTGTTTTGTCATTAATGACAGTTCCACCTACCTTGCAGACGCGTGGAGTAGCTGTGCCCCTCCAAGGGTTGCTGGGCCTGCCCTGCCAGTGGTGGCAGGTGTGCCTACCTTGCAGGCGCGGGGGGTGGCTCTGCCGCTCGGTGGTCGCTGTGCCTGATCTGCTGGTGAGTCGCAGGTCTGCCTACCTTGCAGGCGCCCGGCGGCTCTGCCCCTCCCCCAACTGGGGCGATGTGTCTGGCAGGCCCCTGGGACTGTTCTGTCGGTGGTCATGGTTTTGCCTACCTAGCAGGCGCGTGGGGCAGCTGTGCCCCTCCACAGGTTGCTGGGCGTGACCTGCCGGTGGGTCGCAGGTTCGCCTACCTTGCAGGCGCAGGGGGTGGCTCTGCCGCTCCTGGATTGCTGTGCCTGTTCTCCCTAATTATATTTTAACACTGAATTCATTGCTTGAGTATAGAAATTCATTTAGTTTATGGGTGTTTATTTTATATTCTGCTATTTTGTTGAATTTATTAGTCAAGAAAGTTTTCAAGTGAAAATTTATGGATTTTCTAAATATAGAATCATGTCATTTGTAAATAGTGACAGTTTGATTTCCTATGTTTCTATTTATTTATTTATTAAAGATAAATGAACAGAAACATATGTTTTGGATAGAGCTTCAAAGATGATGTTAAATCGAAGTGGCAAAAAAAAAATGGCATCCTCCTCTTCAGAGGCGGGCTTGTAGTGGGCAGGTATTTAGCTCCCAGGACTTGTTATGGTGCTGACTTGTCGACCCCCTTTAAGAGGGTGCCCAGGACTTGGAGAGGGCACCTTGGACTTGACAAGCTGCACCCCCTGCTCCTAGGGGGTTGGGGAAGAGTGCATAACATCCCCTCGTACTGCCTCTGTTTCCCACGCTGCCTCCAGGTGTCACACAAACCCAGGGCCCAGCTGCCCCTTCTACACACTGCTGCGGAAGGGTCTCTGTGAGTTGCAGCCTTCAGCCTGCCTTTTCTTTTACACTTTTTTTTTGCCTTTGGAAGAAAGAAGAACAGAGTTTTCAATTATTCCGTATTTATGTTTCTACTCAGGAACAAAGCGTTGTGTGTGTGTGTGTTTCTCTTTGTTGGTTTTTTAAAAGAAATGGGGAGAAGAAAAAAAAATCACACCTTTTTCTCACTCTCGCTACCCCCTTTTGTCCTTCTGACACTCCCCTGCCCTTTTTGTTCTTTGTTTTTGTTTTGCTAGGAGTCCACATTCCTGTTTGTAATCCTTTGTTTGTTTTTCTGTTTTCAGTAAAATCTCCTTACTCCAAAAGAAAGGAGAAGAAGGAGAAGAAAAAGAATATTTCCCTTGTATTTACCATAGATAGCTTTTGTAGTGTTAAGATATTTTTCTATTATATATAATTTTCTAGTGTTTTGACCATTTATTTAGTCAAATGCTTTTTTTGCATTTGTTGAGATATTTTATTTTGATTCTTGTCTTTACATTTATTTACTTACAAAAATGTTTATTGATTTTCATGTGTTGAACTAACCCTGCATCCCTGGGAAAAAGCCCACTGATCATGTTTTACAATCTTTTTAATATGATTTTGTATGCTGTTTGCCATAATTTTATTGATAATTATTACATCTCTGTTCATCAGGAATACTGGTCTGAAATGTTTTTTTCCTTGATGTGTCTATGTCTGGTTTTTGCATCAGGTTGATATTAGTTTCATAGAATGAGGTTGGAAGGTTTTGCTATTTTATATTTCATAAAATAATTTTAGACGAATTGGTGTTCATTCTTTTTTCATTCTTCTGATAATCGGTTTTTCTTAGTTGTTAGGCTTGTGATAAACCCTTCCTTGAGAGAATTAATGTAGTACACTCAAGACTTCATGCTTCAGAGGAGAAATGCCTACCTTAACATTAGCCTGCTTTGACAAATGTTAGTCCTCAATAACAATATTTTTTTAAACCTTTTTTCTCCAGGAGAGGACTGACACCTCCAAGATTCCTTTTTCTAAACACACGTGTGTGTGTGAGTGTGTGTGTGTGCGTGTCCAGTGTTTTGTGGTCACCTATTAAAACTTCATTAAATAACCTAGCCATGACTTAAATTTGGGTATTTTACTCAAAATTTTTAGCCCACATCTTAAGTTTTTGATCCATACAACACATAAAGTAGCTATAATTTCGATCAGAGTTACTACATGGAAGTATGAAATGATGGCATAAAATATTTTAACACTCTAACTTTCCAATAATATCAAATTTATTGCTAATGGTGTGTAATGTCATTCATACTCTTGACATAATTCTCCTGAAATAAATGTGAAAACCTTTGAAATAAGTGAAACATAAGAGGATCAGTCAAGGGAAGTGACAGAGCCCCCATGAGAGCAGGATGAAGGTTATGAAATACTTCTGAATTAAAAACTTTGTTCCATGAAAGGTGGAATCAACATTATTCATGAGTGTGTGTGTGTGTGTGTGTGTATGTGTGTGTGTGTGTGTGTGTGTGTGTGTGTGTGTGTGTGTGTGTGTCTATTGGGATAATAACTACACTAAGATATTTAGGTTTTTGTAAAGTAGGACAATATAAGATACTATTACAGTGTTAAGAAATAGGGAAATAAAAGGAGTTCTATCATAAACATCATGCTGAATTTAGCTGGAAACCCAAATGTGAAGCCTAGAGATGTTTTGTAGAAAGAAACAAAGTTAAGCAAATAGATCATCAGTTCTCTTGCTGCTGAGGACAGAGTAGAACCTAATAGTTTACACACAAATTTTTAATAAATTCAATAAAATGCTTCATTTCAAGGGAAACTGATAAACCAGGATGTGGTAGAAAAAAAACTGTCAAGTTCAAATTGTTAACCTGTTTTTGACACATCTATGACCAAGAAGAAACAGTTTTCCCATGAATAAACTCAGTAATAACAGAAAGTCTTTTCAGATAAATGGCTACACTTTGAATAATGCTGGAATATTCATTAACTCTGCTGCCTCTTCCAGAATAGTTCCTCAGTGTCTGAAAGACACATGAATACAAAGAAATAGGTACCCAGGGCTTTGAGTCTTCTTCAAGAAAAATTTTATTTTTTCCCCAGATTTGGCCATCCTGACATCAATGTGTGGATTCAGATATTTGGAGCAAAGCTGTACTCTGATGATCCAATTACCTTTTTCTTTTAAAATTACAAAATTTTCTATAGAAAATGCTTACTTTACCTGAACACCCAAAGTCTGTTGTCATTAATTGAATGAATTTAAATTGTCTTTAAAAAGCATTTTTTCTTTAAAGTTTTCAGTGAACAAAATCATCCTTTGATATTTGGGTGAAAAAATCAGTAAAAACTCTTTGAAAATTTGAATACTTCTCAGGAAAAGATAAAATAACTTTCTCTAAATTATTATAAACTGCTCTTATTACAGAAAAGTCAGTTATGTAATAGAAAATAATTGGGATTATATTACTGTTGTCACTTTTGTTTGTTTGTTTGTTTTTGGTTCTATTCATAGCAAAACAATGTAAGGCTTCTCACTATACCCTGGACATGTATGACTTGTTGTATAAGAAAATGAATTAAACAAAAAAATACTAATGTTTTATGTGAGTGTGTATACTCTTAAAACATATTTTTCAAGTTTTTCAACTAAAAAAAAAATTCAGAGTAACGATACCTAATATAAATGTATATGGCTCCCATGGAGCTTTATTTTCCAAATGACTAGTTTTTGAGAAGTAAAAATGAAGAGTAAATTGAGACATCTTCTCTTAGAAAGAAATCAAAGAAGGGATGGAGAGTGAGAGATAAGAATGAAATAACCAATAAAATGAGAAAGGAAGAAAGTAGGAACACATTTGACTTATGGTTTTTCTCATTTGGGAATGAAGACAGGTTAAAGCACCTTCTTCCTGAGGGAGCCACTTTTTCTTCCAATTACCCCTTTCCATTGTAGTCCATCTTCTGATTCTCTCGACCTCATCAAATTGAATATTTAGAAGATATACATTGCATTATGAACCAATCTGTGCTTGAAGATAATTTCTTCAGCTACTGTACAGTTCAGCTTAGCCATGAGCAGGTAGTTTAAGAACTGTGAAAAAAATTAACTGTAGATGCCAATCATGCAGGATTTTCTCTTTCCCAGTCTAGGAACTAAAATGAGAACCTCTTTTCTGTTAACCTTGACTGAGAAATGTAAAAAAAAAATGTCCTGAGTGGCCCTGGTCATATACAACTCTACTAAATATTCTTGTGAGCATATGGAACTTAATTTGGACAGAAATGACTCATGGACCCTGTTATCTGTTACTGGTAGAATAATGTTAGTAACTACCATAGCTCAGAAATGAAAGATCTACATGGGAAGGATTAAGTTATAAAGAAAATATAGAGAAAGAATATGGAATTTTCAGCTTCAGCAAACGTCAAGCATTAATCTAATCAATAGGACTATGTTTCTAAGTAATATCACCCACAATTTTTCTGCCCCTTAATCACCACACCTCTTTACTTGGACTATCTTCATTTGTTTCAACCAGAGATTTGTTGGGTAAGAACAAAAAAAGTAATCTCATATTATAGGTAGCATATTGGAAGTGAGGTGGACTTAAAAAAATTCTCAGATAATTTTCTCATCATTATTTGTAGTAAAATCCGTTTAGAACGTATTTTCTTAGTATTCAAAGAATTACTACGTATAGAGCAGAGTGATAAATAATCATTTTTATTGAGGTAGATGCATGTTTTTAATAATGTACTAGTTTATTCACTAAGGGCTTATGTTCACTATCGTCTAAAAAGTTCATGAAAATTGTAGAAATAGATTTTCTTGCCTTTTTTGTAGGAAAACTCCAGCAACAATTCACACAAAAATACACAAAAAAAGAAAGAAAGAAAGATAAAGAAAGAAAGAAAAACAAGGTTGTTGGAAATGATTAATTTTCAGTGCAAATTTTATTGTTGAGGGTCAGTCCTAGGCCAGGCATGTTTGAGGCCAGGAAAACGACAAAGCCTTCTTTGATTGTTTTAATTATTTTAAGGAGACTTGTAGATTTACAGAAAAACAAAGCACATAGTACCAAGTTCCCATATGCTTTCCCTTATTCAGAATTTCTACAATTTTTTTCTTTGTGTATTACTGAGAAATATTTCATATAAGCAAAAAATCAAAATGTTATTTCCAATAGTGATGTTGTTAAATAATTATTAATAGCAATAAATATTTATTTATTAAAACACTAATTTTACAGGTTTTTAAGCATTGACAATGAATAATGTCAATTTTCACCATGATGGCATCTTACAGAGTGGATTCACCATGCCAGAAACCCCTGTTCTTCACCTCTTTAAACACCTTTACTCCCCTTGATTTTTGGCAATGTTTAAAATTTTTAATGTTTTGACTTTTCCAGAATGTCTTACATTTGGAATTATACAAATATGATATTTCAGATAATTTATTATTTCTGGCAGTATATATTTATGATGTCTCCATGTTTGATAGTAAATTTTATTTTCTTCAAAAATTTTAAATAACCCTCCAGTGTATAGATTAATTACAATGTTTACATTAATAACAGGTAAATAGAGACTGAAGTCTCTCTTAGCTGCTTCTTGTTTTTGGCAATCATGAGTGAAGAAGCTGTGGATATTTGTATGTGGGTTTTGTGTGGACATATCTTTCAATTCCATTGAATTAACACTGAGAAATACAATTAGTTGGCCATATTAAGTGTACACCGAACTGTCTTCCAGAGTGGCTGTTCATTTTTGTTTTTCAAACAGCAATGTATAAGAGTTCTTCTTATTCCCCATCTTTCCCAGCTCTTGATATTGTCAAGTTTGAAATTTTGTAAACTTTTATAGATGTGTTTAATTTGTAATTACTTAATAACATATAATACTCAGCATATTTTTCTGTGCTTTCTTAATATATACTTGGTTTTTGCTGGAATAAATTTATTTCTTTCATTCAAAGTTAAAACAAATTTATTAGGATAATACTAAAATACAATAAACTATAAATACGTAAGTCATAATTTGTCATGTTGGATATACCTTTTTACGGTGTAACAATAACCACAATCAAGTTTTTAATATTGATAGTTTATGCAGATGGTTTTTGGTGCCCTGTTGTAATTTCTACCTCTTGCTTTCTCCTCCCACCAGGAAAAACAAATACAAAAACAAAAGCAAAACAAAACAACAACAACAACACTGACTGACTCTGCATTGTGATACATGATACAGTAATTGAAAATCAAACAAATTAATTTTCATATAGATGGTGACCCTGGAACAATCAGTCATCCCTCAAACATGCTGTACACACCTGTTAGTTAAGAGATCTTCTAATCAGGACCCAAGATAGTGTAAAGATAAGAACAAAGTAAATAATGAATCAAAAATACTGCCTGACACAGAGAAGGCTCTTGATTTCTGGTATTCAGTGTTACCATCCATGCTTTTGTTTTGTGATGCAGAGTACATGTTGGAGACTATAACTCCATAGTTTCTTTCTTTTTATTTTATTTTATTTGATTTTTTTGATATGCATGATAATAGGCAAAATTTAGGCATATTATAAATACATGGAGTATAACTCATTATATTTACGGTTCCATTTTTGTTGTTCTACATAACGCAGTCACTCTGGTTATGTGTTCAAATACAAAGATAAGGAAGTTATGTCCAATTTATAGTTCATTTCTGTAACTTCTACCTATAATTGCATAGACTTCAGTGTTTTCAAGTTTTTTTTTTTTTCTTATTGGTTTTATTGAGGTTGAATTCTCATAAAAGTGCCTATCAAACATAATTTAAGTAGTGACATTTACAATGTTTTGGTATAATTACCACAATAACCTTGTTTTAAGCATTTTAATCACTGAAAATAAACCAAGTAATCTTTTAATCTACCACTCACTTACATACCTTCCAATCCCTGGCAACCAACTCTTTCCTTTCTAACTCTATGATTTCCAAGTTTTGGAAATTTAATATAAATGTAGTAATAGCACAGGTGAAATTTCCGTTTGATTTTGTTTACTTTTCTTAATATTTTTGAGATTTGTCTACATGGTCACCTGTATCAGTCCTTCATTTTTATGGCAGAGTAATATTGAAACATATCTCTCTCTCTCTCTCTCTCTCTCTCTCTCTATATATATATATATATATATATATATATATATATATATATATATATTTATATCAATATATCTATATGTATATGTGCTTACTCAGACATGGATACATATAAATACATAGACTCATTTGTTTATCATTCTTGATGTAATTTTGGATTTTTATATACTTCCTAGTGGACATAGTGATGCCACTGATATTCATGTTCAAGTGTTTGAACATCTGTTTTCAGTTCATTTGGAAATATAGGTAGAAATAAAATTGGTAAGTCATTTGGTAATTCTGTTTAAAATTTTAGCAATCATCAATTTTATTCCTATACCTACTATACCATTTTATATATATAACAGAAGTGTGGGTAGCTTCCAATTGTTTCACATGGTGCCAACACTTTTACTTTTAAATAATGAAAGCATTTTCTTGTTCATAAAGTACTCTTTCATGTTATTTGTTGGATTTCTGTGTTTCAGGTTGTTGTTGTAGTAGTTATGGTACAGGGAAGAGAACCTTAATGTGGTCCACCAATGAGATACATTTCCTGCCTCTTTTGTTCAGAAAGTCTCACTAAGTTACCCAAGGTTCCCACAGACTTGCAATACTCCTGCAGACTCCTGAGTAGTTTTGATATGAGCATGCACATATTAATAGACAAAAAAAGAAAAGCATCAATATTTTTTAATAGAATTTCATTGAAAGAAATATCAGGAACTGTGATGCAGGAAGAGAAAAAACCATCCACATTTTATCGGAGGCTGTACTTTTGTCCAACCATGAAAATCTGTAGCCTTTGTTTACTCCATGTTGTCTCCTTCTCAGAAATGTCATATTAATAGAAATAAAGAAATACCCTTTGCATCTTATTCTAATGAAATCCCCTTTTACACAGAAAATCTTAATTAAGCTTCTCTACAAATATCCACCATAGTTCTTTTATGACTATGAGCAAAAGAAAATACAAAAGAGTTCAATGTAGTTAAGCTTCCTATTTCCTGTTGCTCTATCTTACTTTACCATGAGCCTGAAAGAGATAAATCTATCAGATGCTGAACACCTCTTTACTAGTTTTTCACAAGATTTTTGAGCAACCTATTATTGCAATGACATAATATACTTTGTAAAATTTTTTCAAGTGGGAACTGTATTTGAAAAGTGTGTTTTAATTGTAACAAAGTCTTTGTCTTTGGGCCAGAGATATTCACAGGGATATTTATATTTCAAAGACTAATTGGACTCCATTGTAATGGTTCAAAAGGTTACGGAGAAAAAGAGGGGTAAAAGAAGCTTTTCTTTCTCAGGTAATAACTCTTGAAAAAAAAAACTGTTTTTGAGGTGTTAATTTACCTAGAATAGTGAAAAAAATTTCTGTTATGATGGGAACTTCTGTAGATTTTGAACCTCTGAGTACCTCTCCCTTTACACTGGGTTTGAAGTCTAAAACATCCTGAAAATGGTCTTTAGGCCAATTGATTTGAGTAGAGTAAAAAGTATTTGGCTGCAGCCAAATAAATCTCCTTTCTGTTACTTTTCTGGTGTCTGACCTTGTCTCATTCTACTACACTGGCTTCTTTTACTTAGGAAAATTTATTTAAATTTTATTTTGGTTTTTGAGTTAATTAATAAGCTATTCTTCTTTTGAATGGATTTTTTTTGAAAATACATATACTTCTCTATTAATTTGCTAAAGATTTTTTAGCAAATTTGCTATATTTCCATATATTATATATATTAATGTTACATTATCATTAATTTGCTATATATCCTCCAATTTGAATTGTTTTTGAATAGATCTGCTGTGAATATTTGCATATGTAAAAGTGGCTTGCCACATGCTTGGAATATTACACTAGTCACTCTACCACTGAGGCTTTTAAAAAAAAGAAAGGAGAAATAGGACATTTCTCTCTCTCTTTCTCTTGTTTCATAACTAGGAACTAGATTGCCTTTTCCTATCCATGAGTCAGACAGCTTTGAAAACACATCCACCAGAGGAACCAAATAATTCAGACTTCAAAGATGGCCCCAGGAAATCTAAGGAATAGATATCTTCCAAATTAACAAGTGAACAGTTACTCTTCTTCACAGGGAGTACCTGGCAGGCAGTCTTTGAATATCTTATTTAGAAAATATTCTTTGTTCTGCCAGGAATGGTGATGCATGCCTATAATACCATTTGCTCAGGAAGATGAGGCAAGAGGATTGAGTTCAAAGCCAGCCTCAGCAAAAGCAAGGTGCTAAGCAATACAGTAAGACTCTGTATCTTAAAAAAATTTAAAATAGAACTGGGAATGTTGTTCAGTGATTTAATGCCTCTGAGTTCAATCCTCCTTTGCATGCGCGCGCACACACACACACACACACACACACACACACCAAAAATAAAAAAATTCTATTCCCTCAGATGAGCAGAATCAAAGAGTCTACAACTGGAGTCCTCTGTGCTTCTTATTTACTAGCAAAGGAATAATATGCCTGTTTTACCTTTTTTTCAAAACCATGTCCACCTTATTAAATTGGCATCAGTGAGAAGGATCAAGGTTTGGTAGCATACGCACCATTTCTGTAGGCATCAGTTTACAGATAATGGGGATAAAATGTGGAAGTGTGATCACTGCATCATATATTAGCTTTATTAAGGGTAAAAATACAGTGCTTCTTTCCCAGAAGACTGTGTTGGCATCCAAGCAACAATCAAAAAGAATTCCTCTGCTCCACAACCAATCAGTGTTTGTTACTATTGGGATTTGTGTGAGTGTGTGCCATTTATTAGTGGCTTGAGGAATCTAGCCATAATTTTAATTTTATTTCTCATTTGACAGGAGCTGTTTAACATCTTTACTGATGTTTTCATGATCTTTCTAGAGATTATTTTGTGAAGGGTCTTTTCATGTTTTCTTCTCTTCTATACTTGTCATTCACTGTAACTCTTGTGGGAAAGCATCCCACCATTTCAACAGATTGGACATGATCATTAATTGAGGAATTATTATTGTGTATTTTGATTATTTCTTTATTTAGAAGATAAACTTGTACAACTTTTCTACAAGTTACCTGAACCAGTTCTCAGTTTTCAGATGCTTATTACATCATAATTTTAAATCCAGAATTACCACACAAAAGGAACAATATTATGAGACAGTAATATATAAGATATATATAATATTTCAACATTTCCCGCAGTACATTTTTTGATATTTCAGTGACGTAAAATACAGACATCTCTTTAGAAATGCAACTTTAATATTTTTTTCTTATTAAAATAATACTACAAATTCATAATTTTTATGGCATGAATTATGAAGGCCAGACATTTTTCATATATTTCTCTATCATATGAGTTTTACATTTTGATCTCTTGTGAAACATAAACCCAGAAAATGAAGAAACTGTTGCTACATAAGGCAATATACCCTTGAATGTGTGAGCAGCAAAGACTGAGGTTTAATTGAATGCATAGCAAGAAGTCCTCCTCCTTCTTTGAATAAATTACAATGTGGCACATACCTGTAATCTCAGCTACTTGGAGATTGAGGCAGGAGAATCAAAAGTTTAAGCCCATTTACTAACAACCTAGGAAGAACCTAAGCAACTTACTGAGACCCTGTTTCAATAAATAAATCAATTAATTAATTAATTAATGAAGGATTGAGGATGTTGCTAAATGGTTAATCATCACTGCATATCATTTGTGGGCAAAAAGGAAAAGAAAAGAAAATGAAAAGAAAAAAAGATTTGAACCCGATCTACTAAAATTCTTTAAAATTTTCAGAAAGTATACAAATTATATGCTGACATCTTTAGAATCATGACAGATGAAATTCTATTTATTTTAGAGAAGTTTTTCACAGCTGTTTATAAAATTACTGTAAACTCTAATATATATTTTATATATTCATTTTATGGATACATTATGATAATTCAGTACATACATAGGAGTGGTAGTAATTATAGTAATAAGTATTTTCATCTCTTTAAATGTTAATTATCTTTATGTATTGCAAATTTATTTATTTATTTATTTATTGGTTCTGGGATTAGAAATCAGTTGTACTTAGCCAGTGAGTCACAACTCCATCCCTCTTTGTTATTTTACTTAAAGTCAGGGTTACTGAGGCTAATTTTGAACTGAAGATCTTCCTGCTTCAGTGTGTGAAGTCAGGGGGATTAGAGGCATGTGCCACCTGCCAGGTGCAAATTATATTTTGAAACACATTTTATGTTATTTTCAACAGTAGTTACCCAACTGTGCCATATAAGTATCAGGAGTGATTCCTCCATTTTGGTCTTTGTGCTCCTCAATGAAATCTTTCAATCTCCTCCTGGTCTCTTGTGATCACTATTCCATCCTGTTCTAGTATATTTACTTATTGCTTTCTACAAATAAATGCAACTTTTGGTGTTTTGTCCTTTTGCTCTGGGCATATTACACTTAACATATAAAAAAGTTTAAGGTGTGCTTCTTGTTATGATAAGGTGCACAAAATAGAAAATATACCATTTTGATCATTTTCTTTGTTTCTTTCTTATTTTAAATATCAACATCATTTATTTACTTGTGTGTGTGACTGTGTGTGTGTGTGTGTGTATTATATTTATATAATTTTGAAACATTATACATAAATTAGTTGCCACCCGCTAAAGTTTTGGTGTTATTTTTTTGGTTGAACCTTTAGATGCTTTCTAAGAATGCAGATAAGAAGCAGAAAGCACATTTTTACTATTGTGAAATATTCATCATCCATTCCATTGATTTTTCTTCTTTTCATAATATCACTGACACCTTATCTCAGCTCCTGGTAAATGTCATTCTATTTTCTGTCTGTATGAGTTTCTAACCTCAATTTCACCTTCTACATTGAAGTCTTACAACATTGGATAATTCATGACCTACAGCTCACTTGCAATAATGTTTGAAAGGTTCGTGAATTACTCCTGAAACCTTTTTTGTTATTGTTCTAATCTGAATAATATTCCATGGTATGCCAATGCCATGTTTTTTTTTGTTGTTTTGTTTTGTTTTTCTTCTATAATTTCATGTGTTTGGGGACATTGAGGTTTTTACATCAGAGGTTATTTTTAAAATGCTACTATGAGAACAGGTGTATATATAAAATCTTGAGTCCCTACATTCAATTCTTTTTTAAAATTTAATTTAACTTTTTTTTAAAAATACATGACAGTGAAATGCATTACAATTCTTATTACACACATAAGCACAATTTTTCATCTCTCTCTCTCTCTCTCTCTCTCTCTCTCTCTCTATATATATATATATATATATATATATATATATATATATAGAACATACTTTATATATATATAAAGTATGTTCGCACCAATTCATGTCTTTATACATGCACTTTGGGTAATAATGTCATTCAAATTCCACCATCGTTTATAACCACCTGCTCCCTCTTTTGCCTTCCATCCCTCTGCCCTATGCAGAGTTCATTTATTTCACCCATACTTCCTGTAAACACCCAAGAATAGGTTTTGTCTTTTTGGAATTGGATGACTTTACTTAGAATTATCTTCTCCAACTACATTCATTTACCTGAAAATGTAATAATTTTATTTTCTTTTATTGCTCAGTAATATTCCATTGGGTATATATGCCACTTTTTTATCCCTTGATCTACTGAAAGGCATGTACGTTGTCTCCACAGTTTAGCTATTGTGAATTGTGCTGCTATAAACACTGGTGTGGCTTTCTCCCTGTAATATGTTTTTTGTAAGTCTTTTGGGTATAGACCAAGAAGACTGATAGCTGGGTCAAATGATGGTTTCATTCTCAGTTTTCCAAGTAATCTCCACACTGCTTTTTATACCAGCTGCACTAATGTGCAGTCCCACCAGCTATGTATGAGTGTACCTTTGTCCCCACATCCTCACCAAACTTATTGTTGTTTGTCTTCATAATAGTTGCCATTCTGATTGGAGTGAGATGACATCTTTGAGTAGTTTTTATTTGCATTTCTCTAATTTCTAGAGATAATGAATATTTTTATTCATATATTTGTTTGTTTTGTTTTTGGTGCTTATCTTTATGAGTTCTTTATATATCTTAGAGATTAGTGCTCCATATGATATATGAGGGGTAAAAATTTGCTCCCAAGATGTAGGCTCTGTATTTACCACACAGATTGTTTCTTTTCCTGAGGAGAAACTTTTTAGTTTGAGTTTTTCTTGATTTTAATTTTTGTGCCACAGGAGTCTTATTAAGGAAATTGGAGTCTAATAACACATGAAGAAGATTAGGGCCTACTTTTTCGTTTATTAAATGAAGAGTCTTTGGTTTAATTCCTATGTCCTTGATCCATTTTGGTTTAATTCCCCTGCCCTTGATCCACATTGGATGTGTGTTGAGAGATAGGGGTTTAATTTTATCATGCTGCATATAGATTTCCAGTTTTCCCAGAACCATTTGTTGAAGAGGCTGTCTTTTCTCAGGTTTATTTTTTGTCACCTTTGTCTAAGAAACATTCTGGAATAGAAAAATATGCAAATACAGGTTCTCTTTATTTATCAGAAAACATTATTATATTTCTCATCACTAACAACATAAAATATGTTAATTTGAAAACAAAACCCATATAAAATTATTTCTTCTTTTTATTTTTTAAATTTTTTTAAATTAATTTTTATTGTAGGTTGTTCAAAACATTACATAGTTCTTGATATATCATATTTCACACTTTGATTCAAGTGGGATATGAGCTCCCATTTTTACCCCATATACAGATTGCAGAATCATATCAGTTGCACAACCATTGATTTACATATTGCCATTCTAGTGTCTGTTGTATTCTGCTGCCTTTCCTATACTCTACTATCCCCCCTACCCCCTCCCCTCCCCTCTTCTCTCTCTACCACTGTACTGTAATTCATTTCTCCCCCTTATATTTTGCCTCCTTTCCCCTCACTTCCTCTTGTATGTAATTTTGTATACCCCTGAGGGTCTCCTTCCATTTACATGCAATTTCCCTTCTCTCTCCATTTCCCTCCCACCTCTCATCCCTCTTTAATGTTAATCTTCTTCTCATGCTCTTCATCCCTACTCTGTTCTTAGTTACTCTCCTTATATCAGAGAAGACCTTTGGCATTTGTTTTTAAGGGATTGGCTAGCTTCACTTAGCATAATCTGCTCTAATGCCATCCATTTACCTCCAAATTCTATGATTTTTTCATTTCTTAATGCAGAGTAATACTCCATTGTGTATAAATGCCACATTTTTTAATCCATTCATCTATTGAAGGGCATCTAGGATGGTTCCACAGTCTTGCTATTGTAAATTGTGCTGCTATGAACATGGATGTAGCAGTGTCCCGATAGTGTGCTCTTTTTAGGTCTTTAGGGAATAGACCGAGTAGGGGAATAGCTGGATCAAATGTGGTTCCATTCAGAGCTTTCCAAGAAATCTCCATACTGCTTTCCAAATGGGCCGCACCAATTTGCAGTCCCACCAGCAATGTACAAGAGTACCCTTTTCCCCACATCCTCGCCAGCACTTGTTGTTGTTTGACTTCCTAATGGCTGCCAATCTTACTGGAGTGAGATGGTATCTTAGGGTGGTTTTGATTTGCATTTCTCTGACTGCTAGAGATGGTGAGCATTTTTTCATATACTTGTAGATTGATTGTATGTCCTCCTCTGAGAAATTTCTGTTCAGGTCCTTGGCCCATTTGTTGATTGGGTTATTTGTTATCCCATTGTCTAATTTTTTTTTAGTTCTTTGTATATTCTGGATATTAGGGCCCTGTCTGAAGCGAGAGGAGTAAAGATTTGTTCCCAGGACGTAGGCTCCCTATTTACCTCTCTTATTGTTTCTTTTGCTGAGAAAAAACTTTTTAGTTTGAGTAAGACCAATTTGTTGATTCTAGTTATTAGCTCTTGTGCTATGGGTGTCCTATTGAGGAATTTGGAGCCCGACCCCACAGTATGTAGATCATAGCCAACCTTTTTTTCTATCAGACGCCATGTCTCTGATTTGATATCAAGTTCCTTGATCCACTTTGAGTTAACTTTTGTGCATGGCGAGAGAAAGGGATTCAGTTTCATTTTGTTGCATATGGATTTCCAGTTTTCCCAACACCATTTGTTGAAGATGCTATCCTTCTTCCATTGCATGCTTTTAGCCCCTTTATCGAATATAAGATAGTTGTAGTTTTGTGGATTGGTTTCTGTGTCCTCTATTCTGTACCATTGGTCCACTCGCCTGTTTTGGTACCAGTACCATGCTGTTTTTGTTACTATTGCTCTGTAGTATAGTTTGAAGTCTGGTATAGCTATACCACCTGATTCACACTTCCTGCTTAGCATTGTTTTTGCTATTCTGGGTCTTTTATTTTTCCATATGAATTTCATGATTGCTTTCTCTATTTCTACAAGAAATGCCGTTGGGATTTTGATTGGCATTGCATTAAACCTATAGAAAACTTTTGGTAATATCGCCATTTTGATGATGTTAGTTCTACCTATCCATGAACAAGGAATATTTTTCCATCTTCTAAGATCTTCTTCTATTTCTCTCTTTAGGGTTCTGTAGTTTTCATTGTATAAGCCTTTCACCTCTTTTGTTAGGTTGATTACCAAGTATTTTATTTTAATTGAGGATATTGTGAATAGGGTAGTTGTCCTCATTTCCATTTCAGAGGATTTGTCGCTGATATACAGGAATGCCTTTGATTTATGCGTGTTGATTTTATATCCTGCACTTTGCTGAATTCATTTATTAGCTCTAATAGTTTCTTTGTAGACCCTTTTGTCTGCTAGGTATAGAATCATGTCATCTGCAAATAGTGATAATTTGAGTTCTTCTTTTCCTATTTTTATGCCTTTAATTTCTTTCATCTGTCTAATTGCTCTGGCCAGTGATTCGAGAACTATGTTGAACAGAAGTGGTAAGAGAGGGCATCCCTGTCTTGTTCCAGATTTTAGAGGGAATGTCTTCAGTTTTTCTCCATTCAGAATGATGCTAGCCTGAGGCTTAGCATAGATTTCGCTTACAATATTGAGGTATGCTCCTGTTATCGCTAGTTTTTCTAGAGTTTTGAACATAAAGGGATGCTGTACTTTGTCGAATGCTTTTTCTGCATCTATTGATGATCTTATGGTTCTTATTTTTAAGCCTATTGATGTGGTGAATAACATTTATTGATTTCCGTATATTGAACCAACCTTGCATCCCAGGGATAAATCCTACCTGATCATGGTGCACAATTTTTTTGATATGTTTTTGTATCCGGTTCGCCAGAAGTTTATTGAGGATTTTTGCATCTAGGTTCATTAGAGATATTGGTCTGTAGTTTTCTTTCTTTGAAGTGTCTTTGTCTGGTTTAGGAATCAGGGTGATGTTGGCCTCATAGAATGAATTTGGAAGTTCTCCCTCTTTTTCTGAAATAGCTTGAAAAGTATTGGTATTATTTCCTCTTTAAAGGTTTTGTAAAACTCTGCTGTATACCAATCCGGTCCTGGGCTTTTCTTAGTTGGTAGTCTTTTGATGGTTTCTTCTATTTCCTCAATTGATATTGGTCTGTTTAGGTTGTCAATATCCTCCTGACTCAATCTGGGCAAATCATATGACTTAAGAAATTTATTGATGCCTTCACTATCTTCTATTTTATTGGAGTATAAGGATTCAAAATAATTTCTGATAATCTTCTGTATTTCTGAAGTGTCTGTTGTGATATTGCCTTTTTCATCCCGTATGCTAGTAATTTGAGTTCTCTCTCTTCTTCTCTTCGTTAGCGTGGCTAAGGGTCTGTCGATTTTATTTATTTTTTCAAAGAACCAACTTTTAGTTCTGTCAATTTTTTTCAATTGTTTCTTTTCTTTCGATTTCATTAATTACAGCTCTAATTTTAATTATTTCTTGTCTTCTACTGCTTTTGCTGTTGTTTTGCTCTTCTTTTTCTAGGATTTTGAGTTGAAGTATTAGATCATTTATTTGTTGGTTTTTTCTTTTTTTAAGAAACGAATTCCAAGCAATGAATTTTCCTCTTAGAACTGCTTTCAATGTGTCCCATAGATTCCGATATGTTGTGTCTGTGTTTTCATTTATCTCTAAGAATTTTTTAATTTCCTCCTTGATGTCTTCTATATCCCAATGATCATTCAGTAACGTATTGTTCATTCTCCAAGTGATGCAAGATTTTTCCTTACTTCTTTTATCGTTGATTTTCAATTTCATTCCATTATGATCAGATAAGATGCATGCTATTATCTCTACTCCTTTATATTGTCTAAGAGTTGCCCTGTGACATAATATATAATCTATTTTTGAGAAGGATACATGTGCTGCTGAGAAAAAAGTGTAACTGCTTGATGTTGGGTGGTATATTCTATATATGTCAATTAAGTCTAGGTTATTAATTATGTTATTGAGTTCTATAGTTTCCTTATTCAACTTTTGTTTGGAAGATCTGTTCAGTGGTGAGAGAGGTGTGTTGAAGTCTCCCATGATTATTGTATAGTGGTCTGTTAGACTCTTGAACTTGAGAAGAGTTTGTTTGATGAACATAGCTGCACCATTGTTTGGGGCATATATATTTATGATTGTTATGTCTTGTTGGTGTATGGTTCCCTTGAGGATTATGTAGTGTCCCTTTTATCCCTTTTGATTGACTTTGGCTTGAAATCTATTTTATTTGATATGAGTATGGACACTCCTACTTGTTTCTGAAGTCCATATGAGTGATATGATTTTTTCCAACCTTTCACCTTCAGTGTATTTATGTCTTTTCCTATCAAATGCGTCTCCTGAAGGTAGCATATTGTTGGTCTTGTTTTGTGATCCATTTTACTAGCGTGTGTCTCTTAATTAGTGAGTTTAAGACATTAACATTTAGGCTTATTATTGAGATATGGGTTCTTCTTCCAGCCATATTTGTTTATTTATGTTACTAAACATGTTTTTTTTTCCTCTTTGATTTCCCCCCCCCCCATAACTGTACTACCTACCACTGTTGGTTTTCATTGATATTTTCCATTTCCTCTTCCTGTAATATTTTTCCAAGGATGTTTTGTAGAGATGGTTTCTAGCTACAAATTCTTTTAACTTTTGTTTATCGTGGAAGGTTTTAATTTCATCTTCCATCCTGAAGCTTAATTTCACTGGATACACAATTCTTGGTTGGAACTCATTTTCTTTCAGTGTTTGAAATATGTTATTCCAGGATCTTCCAGCTTTCAGAGTCTGTGTTGAAAGATTCGCTGTTATCGTGATTGGTTTACCCTAAATGTAATCTGGTTTCTTTCTCTTGTCGCTTTTAAAATTCTCTCCTTATTCTGTGTGTTGGGCATCTTCATTGTAATGTGTCTAGGTGTGGATCTCTTATGATTTTGCACATTCGGCGTCCTGTAGGCTTCTAGGATTTGGGATTCTGTCTCATTCTTCAAGTCTGGGAAGTTTTCTCGTATTATTTCATTGAATAGATTGCTCATTCCTTTGGTTTGGACCTCCAAAACTTCCTGTATCCCAATGACTCTTAAGTTTGGTCTCTTTATGTTATCCCATATTTTTTGGATTTTCTGGTCATGGTTTCTTAACAGTCTAGCTGAGCTGTCTATGTTTTTTTAAAGTTGAAATACTTTGTCTTCATTGTCTGATGTTCTATCTTCTAAGTGTTCTACTCTGCTGGTAGTATTCTCAATTGGGTTTTTAAGTTGGTTTATTGCTTCCTGCATTTCTAGGATTTCTGTTTGTTGGTTTTTTATAACCTCTATCTCCCTGTATAATTGATCTTTTGCTTCTTGGATTTGTTTATGTAATTCATTGTCGAAGTGGTCAAAGTGGTCTTTCATTGTCTGATTTTGCTGTCTAATGTCTTCGTTGAGACTCCAGATCATCTGAAGCATGTATATCCTGAATTCTTTATCTGACATTCCATCTGCTGCAGATATTACCTCTTCTAAATTTGAGTTGACCTGCATTGCTTGTGGTCCTTTCTTTCCTTGTCTTTTCATACTGTTTGCGTTTCTTTCTGCTTGGTGAAACTGTTGTGTTATTAATTTTTTTCCACTATATATTTATATTGTTCTTGTACAGTTGCAAATTCTCCCTCGCATGCGCGGGGGGTGGCCCTGCCCATCCTCCAATTGGGGAAATGTGCCTACCATGCCGGCAGGCCGCTGGGTCTGTTCTTTCGGTGTTCGCAGTTCCGCCACCCTTGCAGGAGCGGTCTGCGGCTCTGCCCCTCTGCAGGACAGTGGTCCTGTTCTGCCCGTGGGTTGCAGGTCTGCCTACTTTGTGGGCGCGGGCAGCGGCTCTGCCCCTCCGTGGGGCGCCTGGCTTCTTTTGTCTGTCAGTTGCATGTCTGTCTACCTAGCAGGTGCTGGTGGCAGCTCTGTCCCTTCCCCAACTGGGGCGATGGCGGGCCACTGGGCCTGTTCTCCTGGTGGGTCGCAGGTCTGCCTACTTTGCAGGCACGTGGGGCGGCTCTGCCCCTCCGCGGTTTGCTGGGCCTGACCTGCTGGTGGGTCTCAGGTCCACCTACCTTGCTGGTGCATGGGGCGGCTCTGCCCCTCCGTGGTTTCTGGGCCTGTTCTGTCGGTGGGTTGCAGTTCGGCCTAACTTGTAGGCGCAGGGGGCAGCTCTACCCCTTTGCGGGCCACTGGGCCTGTTCTGCCGGTGGGTCCAAGGTCTGCCAGTCTTGCAGGCACGGGGGGCCGCTCTGCCACTCTCAGGTTTCTGGGCCTGTTCTGCGGTGGGTCACAGGTCTGCCTACCTTGCAGGCTCGCGGTGACTCTGCCCCTCCCCCAACCGGGGTGATGTGTCTTGTGGGCCGCTGGGCCTGTTCTGTCGGTGGTCACGGTTCCACCTACCTTGCTGCAGCATGGGGCAGCTATGCCCCTCAACGGGTTTTTGGGCCTGACCTGCTGGTGGGTCGCAGGTCCGTCTACTTTGCATGTGTATGGGGTGGCTGTGCCCCTCCGCTGGTTGCTGGGCCTGTTCTGCTGGTAGGTCGCAGGTCCTCCTACCTTGCAGGGGCGTGGCGGCTCTGCCCTTCCCCCAACCGGGGCGATGTGTCTGGTGGGCCGCTGGGCCTGTTCTGTCAGTGGTCATGGTTCCGCCTACCTTGCAGACGTGCGGAGGCTCTGCCCCTCCCCCAACTGGTGCGATGGCGGGCCACTCTGCCTGTTCTGCCATTGGGTGGCAGATCCGCCTACTTTGCAGGCATTGGGGTGGTTCTCCATAACACTGTTTTTAATGACATAAGTTCTAATGAGATTTATAAGAGCTAGTTTTCACATAGGGGATTGACATCAATCATTCAACATGATACTTTTAATGTGGTACTGGGAATTGAAGTCAAGGACTTTTGCATGTAAGGCAAGCCCTTTACAACTGAGCTGTATCCGCAGCCCCAATAATTAGTTATCAGCAGTAAAATTGGTGAATAAATTTGCTTTATTAAAGCCCAGAGAGCAGCACATGTGAAGCAAAATGATGAGAATAAAAGCAGGTAAAGGAGAAAAATTCCTACATAATTCTATTGTGTAAATAAGAGTTGCAATAAATTATTTAATATTCAAAGAAGCACACACAAACCAAAAATATACTTGAGATATGCATAGCAAAATTATAAGTAATAACAAGTCTCATTGTATAGTGGTAACCATTAGGTGTAGAAGACACATGTGATCCATGAGACACATTCAGAACTTCTAACAGCCCACATGATTATTTGAATGACAGTCTCTAGAACTTTCTGTATTATTATTTAAACATACCTTAAAACAAGTACTTTATTTAATTTTTCTCACTCCTTCAGACCACAATGTCACAAGTCATTTTTAAATAAATGAAATAAAAATTTTAAATATTAGATTTAAACAAACCACTTAGGTATTTTCACACATTTAAATTACATGGCACAGAGTTATAACAAAAGAAACACTACAAAAGCAACTTAAGTGAATAGACTATTAATCCCACATTTCATAGAAAATCAGGCACATCAGGTTAAACTGTGCAACTGTATCCCCACATGGCTCAATTTAAAGTAATGACTGAAAGAATACTAATAAATTGAGGAAAATATTCTGCAAGATTCTTGCACTTTAAATGCCTTTCTAAGGGTTTAAAAATAGTCTCCTTTGCAACGTCTCAATTTTCACCAATGAACAAACACATGCCTAGAGTTAGTTTAATGTTCTGATCTGTGATGTCCGTTTTCCACAACCACTTTTTTTTAATTAGTGATTTAACCAAGCTGCAGTACACCACTGAGTTGCATTTCCAGAACTTTTGATTGTTTTTAAACATTGTTTTTAGTCAGGGACTCAACAAGTTGCTTAGTTCATATCAAAATTACTGAGACTGTACTAAAATTGGCCATTCTTCTTTTTCATTCTTTCAAATTACTGCAATTAATTACAGCTGTGTGCCATCACACTGGACACTGCAACCTCTTTTGATACCAAATGTGCAAATTTTCACATCAACCAACGTTTTAACAACTAGTTGTCCAATAATTCATTTCGGTTGACCCTTAATACATAAGCCTAATGTTTAGGGCTCACTTATGTAGAATTTCACTGACTTGAGGAGCACGTTGCAAGCCCCAGAATAATGTCTGTATTTGTGATCCATTTCCTATAAATTGGGAGTCTCTACAATTACACACTGAAATTACTCAATCTGATAGAACAACTCATGGAACAAAAGAGCACATTATGTATACCAGGTTCTTATAAAATATATAAACCAGAAAGATGACAATAAAAAAAAACATGCGTAGAGCATGAAAAAAAATGTCAGAGAAAGATGGGGCACTATATAGGCCATTTTAGGAAACAGCTTGTTTAAGATATTAAATCCTTCTGCTACAACAGTGAAGAGTCCTCTTTCTATTATGATTTAGAAGATCCTCCCTATTTTAAATATGATGATTCAGATACTCATTCTGCATATTCCTTTTTTCATTAAAAATTATTTGAACACTTTTACATTCAGTAGTCAGAACAAAATATTGTGACAAAATGTAACTTAAGGCTGTCCTTTGTGTACAACCCGTAGAACATTGAGCCATCTCATGTCAGCCCAAACATACAAAGCATTTAAAAAAAACTCCTAAGTTTTGGATGGATTAAGGGTAATTAATTTTTCATTTGGAATTTTGATTTATTTTTTTAATACCTGGACATTCTACAAGTGAGGTACATTCATAACCCTTTTTATTTATTTTCTTTTGAGGCAGGATCTCACTAAGTTGCTCAATTAACCTTGAATTTGTGACCTTTCTGCATTAACCTCCAAGTAGTTATAATTACTAGCATGTTCTAATATGTTCAGCATGATATTAATGATCTACCCTTCTTATACTTTTTAAATTTTCTCTTCCCTCTAAAATCAAGCCATTGGCAGCCTAATATTTGACATGTATCCATATCTTATATTTAATGATTTCCCAGTATTACAATATATATTTAGGGAAAAAAGCCACTTTTTACACATATCTGAATTTGTCTAATCTGACAGTCTTGAAGTAGATCAACAAAAAATAAAAAAAAAAAATTATAACCATGAATAAAATTAAGAACTAACTAAACCATCAGTGATGTTCTTTCATAGGCTTAAAAATTGATCATAGTGTGAATATAATATTATCCTGAAATTTGCCTGTATCTTTCCCCTTTGGAAACATTTTTCATCTTTCAAAAATTAGTGATACATTACATTTCATAGATAATGAGAATGTTAAACTTTCTCATAGCTAATGAGAATATCTCCATCCACTATCTTATTTGCTTAAATACTTACTGTAAACCCCAACGTTGAGGCACTGCATTATGCTAGGGTCCTAGAGCAGTTCCCAGGGAAGCTCAGGCGAGGTGGTTGGGATGCTGCTAAGGTCCTAGAGCAGGTCCCAGGGAACCTCAGGGAAGGTAGTTGAGGTGCTGCTGGGGTCCTAGAGCAGTTTCTAAGGAACCTCAGGGGGGGAGAGTAGGGTGCTTATTGGGTCCTAGAGCCATTCCAAGGGACCTCAGGGGAGGTGGTTGGGATGCCGCTGGGGTACTAGAGCAGTTCCCGTGGAACCTCAGGGGAGGTCATTGGGGTGTGGCTGAGGTCCTAGAGCCATTCCCAGGGAACTCAGGGGAAGTGGTTGGGATGCTGCTGGGGTCCTAGAGCAGCTTCAAGGGCCCTCAGGGGACATGGTTGGGTGCTGACTGGGGTTTTAGAGCAGTTCACAGGGACCCCACCATGTGGGATCGAGTGCTGAGTTTGTCCTCTCTGGGGAGTATCTGGTGGCTCATGTTCAGAAAGTAACAGTGATTAAAATGGATCAGTTTCTAATACTCTGTGTGGGGCATGTGTGGGGCTCATTTAGCATTCACCATGGCAAGGAGGGTGAGTGTCATCACCCACTATTCATGTACAGAGATGCCAAGTCGAAGCAGCTCAGGAATACTGACCTGGTCTCACTGGGAGTCAGCTGAACCCCAACCTGCTCCAGGTGCCTGTGTGATCCTCTCAGGCCCAACTGCCTTCTTCATCCTGTGTGACTCCTGCTGTCCTGGGGACCTGTGGATGGCATGCTTAGGGCTTCTTAAGCCTGCACAGCAAACTCAGCTTGGGTTGCCCAAGCTCACAGGAACCCTCCAGACATGGCTGCATTTTCCTCACAGCACTCTCCATTACAGTCTTAGCTGGTGGCAGAGCCAGGGACTGAGCCTGGCCCCTGGGTGGCCAGCCATGCTCTGCCTCCCAGGGGCAGTGTCTGGGCTCTGGCCTGCCCTGCAGTGGGTACACCTTCTGATCATGTTGCTTGGCTCTCCAGGTTGCTCATCTGGGAGGCCAGATAATGTGATCTGGTGCTGTGCTGGAGGGGTCAGCAAGGTGCAGACAAGGCCTGAGGCAGTCTGTGCATAGCTCGGTGGTGTGGCCATGGCCCCTGTGGATTTTAGTCCTGGAAGATACACAGACCCATTAGAGCCCTGTGGGCCCTCAACTGCTGTTGTCCTGTTCACACCTGACACGGTATTCTCGGGTGTGGCCTGGGTTGGTTGTGGTGCCTTTGCATTTGGACCATGAGTGTTTTCCCAGGGGTAATGGGGCCATGAGCTGGTGGACGCACTGACCTCACTCTCCTGCCTGTTGGGTATCAGTAGAGATGATGGAATCTGCTCTCCTAATATGGGCCATCTTTACTTTCACTGGGTGAAGTGGACAGTTTCCCTCCTTGGCCACCCACATAAGAGCCTGTCCAGTGACACCTCAGCAGGGTCCTCAAATGGAAAATGGGAGCAGAGAGCATGCCTTCCACCCAGTGGTACAAGGGTGCCATGGATCTATGAGAGGCTTCAGGCTGAGTCACCTGAAGCAGGAGGCCAGAGGCATCTTGGAGTTAGTTACTAAGTCATTTTCCTACTGTTAAATGGGTCCTGGAAAAGTGTGGCCATATTTTGGCCTGTGGCCCATGCCATCTGAGACTCACAGTCTATCCTGAGCTGTGTGCCTCCTTATTTCCTTGGGCTTAGGGCACAGCACTTGATACCAAGCAGTTCTTAAGTGTCAGGGGATGTTGAAAACAGTGAGTGAGAGACGGTGCTTGGCAGCCTTGAGGTTCTCTGAGTCCTGGTCACATGTTTCCTTAGCAGTCCCTACCCATGGCACACAGAGACCACTGTACTCACCCACTGGGAAGTTTGGAGATCTTGCCACCTGTGCACATTATAAGAACATCCAACAGGATCCAGACAGAGGGACAGAAAAGTCAGGGAGAGACTTGTGTCTCCAGTGGATGCCATCTCTCCTGGCCAAGGTTTCTAAGGAAATGCAAGGAACAAGAGATGGCAACCAAGCAGCTGGGAGTCTGAGGAAAGACTTTTCAGAGAGAGAGGGGGATGCAGAAGAGGTGGCAGCAGGAGGAGTTGGCAGAAAAGGAGGGCAGCTGGGGAGGGATCCATGTCAAGAAGGGGAGAGCAACAGGAGTGTAGGGTAGCAGGACAGTGGGCATCAGGAGGGGACAACACCGAATTTCCTTTTCTTTTAGTTAAAGAGACATGCCTGAGTCCCAAGTCCCACTGCACGGTTTCCTGGGAAAGCAGCAGCAGAAGCTTCATGCCACCCCCATGTCCCATCCTTCAATGCCTCAAATTCTGCTAAAAGAACATTACTCGCTTGGGCCATACTAGGGTTATAATTTTGACAAATTCTTTTAGAAATTTTTGAAAGTTTCAGCCACATGAAATCATGATGACTCATTTACCTTTCCTCACCCCACATTTTTTTTCTTTTTTAAAAGATTGAGTTAGAATTCATGTAATACAAAGTTAATAATTTCAAAGCCATCAATTCAGTGGCACTTAGCACATCACCCCAAAATGAAATTTGGTACCCACTAGTTAAGAAGTTCCTCCCCATTCCCCTGCTGTTTCTAGACCCTTGAGACAAGTGATCTGCATTTCTGTTTCTATGGTTCATCTTCTGTATGAATTATACCACTCAATATGTTCACTTTCCCACACTTCATAGAATAGTATTTTGATGGGCACTGTTGGAGCACGCATCATTCTTCAGCCATTTATACAGCTCAGTAATACTTCAAGGTCATGAATAGACCATGCTTTAGTTTTTCCTCAACAGTCAATGGACATTTGAGTTCTTGCAACCTGTACATATTATAAACAGCACTGGTCAGGTGGTGATACACAGCTTTAATAGGAGTCTTGGGAGGCTGGGGAGGAGGATTGCAAGTTCAAAGCCAGCCTTAGCAACCTAGCAAGTCCCCAAGCAATTTAGCAACCCCTGTCTCTAAACAAAATTTAAGAAGGGCTGTGGATGTGGCTCAATGACTAAGTGACCCTACATTCAATCACTGGTACCAAAACAAAACAAATCAAAAACCCCAAACAAACAAACAGTGCTGTTGTGCACATGTTTGTATGTGTATTTTACTGAGTTTCTTTTTTCAATTCTTTGGAGTCTAAGCCTAGGAGTGGGATTGCTGGGTCTTGTAGTCATTTTATAAGTATTCATTGTTATGTATATTAGGGGATCTCTTGCATCCATAAGTACACAAACACAATTTGGTTAACTTCACTCCCCAGTGCCTGCTCTTACACTCCCTCCTCCCTGCTTCTACTCCCTCCTCTTCTGGTTTTTCATCTATTTTTATGAGACCCTCCCCAGATTTTTCTTCCTTTTTTGCTTTCTAGTTTCCTCACAAGGGAAATCGTATGTGGGTCCTACAGTAGTTCTAGGTTAACATTTTGAGAAATTGGCAAACCATTTCCAGAGCAGCTGTGCCTTTTACATCCCCACCAGCAACATGTGAGGATCTGATCTCTCCAGGACCTCACCACCTCCTTTATGTCATGTTTTAACCAATGAGTGAGTGTGGAGTGGTGGCTCACTGTGGTCTTGATTTGCATTTCCCAGTGACTGATGATGCTGAGCATCTTCTCATGCACCTGTTGGCCCTCTGTATGTCTTCTTTGGAGAATTGTGTAGTCAAGACCTTTGCCTATTTTTTAATTGTATGATTTGTCTTTTTGTTATTGATTTGAAAGAATTCTTTGCATATTCTGAATATTAGACCTTATCAGACAGATATCTGTAGATTATTCCTCACATGTCACTGTCTACAGTATCTTCACTTTTGCTCATCTTGTTTTAACCAACAGCACCTTGGACCGTGTGTGGTCTGATGATTAATCTTGAGGGGATCTTGGCTCCCCAGATCTCAGCAGTGCCTGTCTTTGCTCTTTGACTACTGCACATGGGCCTCGTCTGCCTTTGGCATTTCTTTTGTGTGTTCATGGCAAAGACTGGCAGAGCCTTGCTGAGCATTCCCGGTCTTTGTGTGCTCAGTGCAGTGGCCTCTTGGGTCCCTGACGTGGCAGTGCCTGGCCTTCCTCATCCCATGGTGACTCTTCCCCACTTGCAGGTGAGGGGCAGAATCCATCTACTTCCCCACATACCCATCACACCCCATAAATCCCAGTGGTAGGAAGTGACCTGTACAAACTCAGAATAAACTGAAAATAAATAAAAATAGCCAACGCTTTGGGCTCCGATTGTCAGGCACTTGTAAAAATAACAGGACACTTTGTTTTCAGAGGAAAGCCACTCATGGTGTTCTGTCTCTTGGAGGAAGGATACAATGCCCACACTGCCCACTATGTGGTCGCGTTGGCCTGCAGAGTCAACCTGGGATGTTTTCTTGTAAATATTGTTTCTTACCTCACAGAATTAAGGTGGCAGCAGGCGTGAATATCACAGCCTTGAGAACCAGCAATGGAGACCAGTGGGCAGTGGACCACAGCAGCACCCAGATGATGACCATCCTGGCCTGCATGGGCCAACAGACACCCAGGGCAGGTGAATGCTGAGAGGCCCAAGGCAGTCGAGGGACTGGGGACAGTGTGGGAAGCCAGGGCTGGATGTGGCATCTAGACCAATGCAGCTCCACTGAGGAGACATGTTCTTTCCATATCAGTAGCCCAGCTTCTGAAGGGCTGTGAAGCAGGACACATAGGGCAGAGCTTGGTCCTTCTGTTCTTCATGCACAAAAGCCTAATGAGGTTGACAGTGTCCAGAGCCGCTGAGTTCACATTTATCACGGTGCAGGGTTTAATATCTAGTTTTAGATCATCTTTATTATTGTTGTTACTATTGTTTTTAACTAAGGGTTGATGAAGGTAGTGGGAAAAGCAGAATTGACATAAGAGGTGAGAGAAAAGTGGACATTTTATGGCAGACAGAGGGAAGCTCTGGCTTTTGGTCATTGTTCCTTACCACCTAAATAGTCATTGCTCTGATGTAACACCTGGGGACTGGTGCATGTCTTTGGGCTTAAGCTAGGTCCCTGGCGCTGCTGGCTGGCACCCTCTCTTCTCCAGCTGGGGCTCGAGCCTCAGGTATGTGAGCTGTGCTCAGCTGTGCCACAGAGAGAGGTCCTCAATGATAATGTTTCATTGGGACAAATGGTGGGTTACAGGATCCCTTGCCTGAAGCCTCGTCCCCTGCCCCATCCCATGTATGGAGAAAGCATCTTCATCTTGTGGAGCAAGGTTATTCAGGTTAATGACTATGGCAGCTGTGCAGAAACTGTCGCAGCTCAGGCCTCACCCTGGGTGAGGCACAAGCTCCTCATCTGGGCACACGAGCCCCTCGGGCAATTGCTCTGTCACCCTGCATTGTCATAGTCTTTTCTCTTCCCTTTCTTCTCTATTAGACTCTTTGAGAACCAAAGGCACAGGAGCTTTGGTGGGAGTGTGTGTGGTGGGGGCAACCTGTTCCATGGAGTGGCATGGTGTGGCTGCCTCTTCCTTGTGACCCTGACAGCATCAGCTGCAGTTTTGCTCTGCCTGCAATTTCAGAGGCAAGAGGGGCTCAGATGAGTGCTGGTTAGAAGCCTGTTAGGAACCACTGTCTGGGTGATCTGAACACCTCTCCCTTCAAACTCATTCCAATAGCCTCAGGTGACCACGATGTCCCTGGAAATCTATGTCTATCTGCTGAGCACCCTCAAATGCTGGGCACCCCAAGTCCAGAGCATCACCAAACCTTGAACATACCCAAATTCTGAGCACCCCAAGACTTGAGCACACCAAATTCCTGAATTTTTAATATTATCTCAGGGGATTCAGCTGCAAGTAATAGATCATCTGCCCACAGATAGCTGCTACAAAAGAATTTGGTCATCTTACATCTCAAGCAATTCATAGCTGGTTGGTCCTGTTATTGGTGACACACTGGTACCACATGCCTGCTATGTGTTTCTGTCCTTCTACTCAATTCCAGCCAGAGAATTGACTGCCATCTTCTACCTTATCTCCTCATGGTCACAAGATGGCTGCAGCTCTTCCAGGCATTGAAAAATTACCCAGAAATATTCATGGGTTGAAAAGGAGAGGGACTTGTCCTAAGTGTCTTCTTCTACAGTCTCCAGGGGAACCTTCACTTCAGAGCTCATCAGTAAACTGTGGGATCTCTGCCTTTGCCCAAGAAGCAGGTACTCTTGGGAAGTACCTGTTGGGTAATATTTTGGGCTTTGTAGTGGGAGATGGTCTCTGCCATCAGAAAATGAAGAGGGGAGAGTAGCTGATAGTACTCTTCAGAGTTGGTGTCTGTCAAGGGCTGTGACTTTATTCTGTTTTGCACAGTGTGTGATGCAGCTTTTCATTACTGTGACCAGGACACCTGACCCCTACAGCTCTGAGGAAAGAAGGTTTACTTTGTCTGACCACTTCAGAGGCTTCAGTTCATGGCTGGCCAAGTAGATGGCTTTGTTCCTGAGGTGAGGCAGAACATCATAGCTGGAGGGTGTGGTGAGGAGAGCTGCTCAGTCCCAGGCCTTGGGAGTGGAGAAGGCAGGAGCTGGGAATGAGATGAATCTTCTCAGGCCACATGCCTTGTGATAAACTTCCTCCAATGGGGGAATAATCCCCCAATAATCCATTCCCATATTCAATCCATCTGCTGCATTATTCCACTGAGGAGGTAAGGAACTGGGGATGGAGTCATTTCCTTTGAGCCCCGCCTCTGGATATTGCTGCACTGGGGACTAAGCCTTTAGGTGCATGAGACTTTGGGAGACTTTCCAGACCCAAACCATAACACATACCACTGCTTTGCATATTCCTGGTGGAAATGTTCCTCTCAGGTGCTTGGTTTATCAGGTGGTTTTGTCCATTTGGTCCTATAACAATGAAGGTCTTCAGGCAGGTTGAGTTCATGGTGGACAGGCACCAGGAGTATTGGATTGGGGCTCCAATCTTCTCCTCTAAGCCTGTCCCCATCTTCCCATGGTTGTATTTCTTTCAGGTGCTCTCCATCCTGGAGGAGGATGGTGGAAACTGACTACATCTGTATCCATCTGCTGATGTGGTCACTCTGATAGAAGCTTTTCTTCCCAGACAGGCACAGCACAGATCCTGGTCATCCCTGACCCTGGGGATATAACTATGACATGTGATCCCCTGAGCAACTGCCATAGCCATCCCTGAAGTCAGGGGTATCCATCAACCTCAGCTGAAGCCCTGTGATGGAAGGTGGGAGGGTATCTGGTGGGCCATGGACTCTGATGGGGACTTGAGTCAGAGTGATCCAGACAGTCACCACAGTGTCATGGGTCCTGATACCCCCAGAGCATGCGGTGGGTGCCATCTCTTCCTGCATCCTGGGACCCTGGGTAGGTGATGGTATCCAGGTTCCATTCAGAGGGAATTTTGTTGAAATATTTGGTCAAACGGTAATGTTTCAAATGCAGAGAACCACACAAGTTCGTGGAGGTGGTTGTCACTGTTGTTTTCTAAGAGCAGAATCTGCAGTTCTTAGAAGTGACTGAGAAAGAGCTGTGTGATTGACAGCTCCTGACCTCACCCTCCTCCCCAGGGCTGAAGAAGGGCAGGGATTGTGGCTGTGGTGTGATAATTTATGCTTATCTAGTATCCCCCTAGAATCCATTCCATAATGCAAATAAATAACTGCTTCTTTTTATGCCTTCTGTTGCATTTTTATATCCAATGACATGTGAAACACAAGCCTGTGCAGGAAACTTGCTGCTAACAGGAATGTGTAAATGTATCTCAGCACATCATCTGGCCGGAAGCTGTGAGCCCTTGTAACAACCTTGAGTGGAACTGAGTTTTTAATAGAATATAATTTACAAACTGCCTGAAATCCTGTGATAAGAATTACACGTGTTGTGTGGGGAGCCCTGATGCACACAGCTAGGAGGGCAGTGCAGGTCTTAATTTAAAATTTTGTAATGAGTACTAATCCTGACGGAATGTGAATAATAAAGATGAAAGCAGAAGACAGAAGGGTTGTGTTGCCAAAAGAGAAAAGATTAGAAAAAGAAACAAATTGTAAAGGTTCAGAACAGATAAGCTGAAGCCAAGGGAACAAGACAGAGGACATGGCTCTCTGCATGGAAGCCATGTGCCTTTGGCCAGTGGGGGCAAGTGTTTCCCTGCCTTGTCTGGCTGGTGGACCTAGACTGTAGGAAGTGAGCTACCAGGACTCATAGTTCAAAGCCCTCCTCTTCTGAGCACTGCGGTTGGGGCAGAGGGAGACTCTGTTGTCCACAGGGAAGAGGGGAAGCAAAGCCCAGGTTTTTTGCAGAGGACAGTTTCTCCCCATGCTGTTGCCCTGGTTCAACGTGCGCTGGGAAATGTGGCCATGTTTGGAAATTTGGAATCCATCCCCAGCTCCCTTCTGGGAATTTTCTTTGCTGCTGTAGTCCAGACAATATGGTGACAGTTTGCTGGCTTCCATTACTGGAGCGAACACTTGAGACATCGACTTGCAGAGAGAAGGGGTTTGTTGGCATATAGTTTTTGAGGATTTTGACTGTGGTCAGGTTTGGGGGCTTGTGCTGAGTTAGCACCCTGTGGAAGGGAGCATGGGGTAGAGAAAATGTTCACTCACTCTTTCCTTGAACAAAGAAGAGGAGGTAGCTGGCTTCCTGCAGCCTCCCTCAAAGCCCATGATCTAGTGCCTTCTGCAAAGTCCCCAAAGGCTCCCCACCTCATTAACACCAGACTAGGAATACCATCAACACCTGGCCTTTGGGGACAACCCAGATCCAAATGGAAGCAATCACTAATGAAAAAGGGGAGGGCCACCCTGTCAATCAATTTGACGAACCCAGTTGCTTTTTGTTAATATTTAACCATTGGCCATGGAACAAAAACACAATGCTTATTAAGACAGCCAGAACATCATGGTTCATGGGGCATGAATCAGACTGCGATTCCCAGTGGGGTTACAGTTCACACCTGAGCCGGAAAGAAGGAGGCAGCTGCCGGCCGGTCCTTACCAGGCCATGCAGCACCCCTGCAACTAGCCAGTGCAGGTGACCCTCCTCACCACCATTTGGTGTTAGTTTCTTCTCTCCTTCTATTATAGGGTTAACTGAAAAGTGAAAGAACACAGGGAAGGGTTAGTCTGTCTCTCAGGAACATTTGTGTGATTCGGTCATCTATACCGTATTTTATGAAAAGATTTTGTTAAAATCACAAACACACAAACACGTCTATAGACAGACTTATATAAAATCATACACACACACACACACACACACACACATACATATATATATATCAGGAGCCAGGAATCATTTTTAAAGTCTTTCAGGAGAACAACATTTCAAAAATTAGAAACCTGAGTCCTTGAAGTGGATACCTGTAATTATTTCCACTTGACAGCTGTTTGAGTGGAGGCCCAATTCAGCAACTCTCATGGTTCCACAACCAGTTTGTGGTCAAAGCCATTGACTCCAAAGCCTATGCTTCGACCACTGCCTGAGGCTCTGAAGATGCTTGTCAAGGGGTCCCTACATGAGTCCCCATCCTGCAGCTCTCTGTCCCACTGGATGGAATGCTCAGTAGCAGCAGCTCCTACAGTGCCAGCGGCCATTTAGCACATGGACCTAGGCAACAGAGGTCCCTCTAAAGACAGGCCCACATTCTCATCTCCAGAACTTGTTTGCCTGATCTTTAATCAATGGGCCTTTGCAGAGGTGGTTGATGTGGGCTATAAGGTGGCCTTCACTGAGAAACTGGCACCCCCCTCCTTGGCTGGACAGGGGAGGGAACTGGCACCATGTTCTGTGAAGGAATCCATTGCAGCTTCTCATTCAGTGAGGAGCAGTCTTCTGTCCACAGAGGATCCTGAAAGCTCATCCGGATATGGTGCCACAGACAGGCAGCTGTGGGCCAGGTTCTGTGAACACTGCCATGTGTGAGTTGAAGGTGACAATCGTTTCCTTTGTTGACAAAGGGGAATGGGCCATTTACTGTGTTCTTGACATTATGCTGAGTTATGTGCTTCAAATTGAACTTTAATATGTGTTTGTTTTCCAGAGTAAATTGCTCAGTCTATGAGATCCTACAAGTGGACTTTGGCATCAATAACAGCAATGATCTGGCTGGGACCCAGCAAATCAGCTGTCAAGTGGCGTACCCAATCAAGGACTTCATGAGTGAGCTGGTCATTTCTGAGATCTTTATCAGCCAGATGACCTTTGGGGGCATCGTCTCTCTTGCAATGGTGTGCAATTGTGGCTTTAGGAGAAGAGGTACAGAGAAGTTTTCTTTGAATACTTTGATTACTCCAATGTCATAAAGCAGAATGTCATCTGTTCTCTCCCATTCACTTGGTACATGTTGTTTAAACAAGAAAAATATTATTAAATTACATTTCAAGCAGAACTAGTATGACACTGTGTAAAAACGTGGATGTGTAACCGATGTGATTCTGCAAACTGTATACTGGGTAAAACTGGGAGCTCATAACCCACTTGAATCAAATATATGAAATATGATATGTCAAGAGCTTTGTAATGTTTTGAACAACTAACAAAAAAAATTGCATTTTATTTACCTGCTTTCCATAGTGCGTCCTGGAAACTATGTAGGCCTACTGTGTAAATCCCTTTTCATTTTTGTAGACTGTGGAATGGTTTCCTGGGGAGCCCTCATCCTTTGTTGTCTCCATCTTTCTGCATGTCAGGACCAAGTGTTGTGCTGAGGGAAGATAGTTTTATTGAAATGTATGGTAGGGTGTGTGTTGAGACAGAGTACTGTGTGCCCAGTTACCAGACCTTCATCAATTGGCTTTGCTTTGAGACACCCCAGGTGGCCTGGGATTGGCAAACTTTGAAGTGCAGTTGGGCCAAAAGAATCTTGTTGGCAACTGCCGAGAATAACTTATACAGGATCCCAGAGCCCACTAAACTGCCTGTGGTTTTGCTTCATGGGTCAGAAGGCGATTAGGTTACTTTCCCTGTGTTTGGCTGAAACTCTGTCCACAACTAAGGCCCAGGGACCACACTTGAGGATGGAGTCATGGATAATATTTCAGTTCATAAAAAGGAGGGTGCTGTGGGTCTATGGGAGGGCCATGCACTCCATGATCTTCTGTGCTGGAAATGATCAGGTACATTCTGCACTGAGTTGAACTTCCTGCTGGGACCTCACACACAGATGTTCTGGGGAAATCTGTGGCTGCCTTGGATCATTTGTCACTCAAGATGGATACCAGAGTTGAGCCAATTACAGATGAAAACCCTATTCAATAATTTATCTACCTTTACTCCACCCATCTTGAGTACCTAACATGTTCTCTTTGCCTGGAACACATGTTCCCTGACTCTCCATGGGGTGGTTCCTCTCCTGTGTCTTGGCTGTTAGAGAGGCACCTTCCCTGACCACAATGGTTTGTGCAGCCCTCAGCCCCTCTCTGCTCTTCTGTTTCTGTCCATGTCTTTCTGCTTCATGATACTCACAGATGTCACCACTGGCCATTGCTGGAGTCATCTACTGACTCTCTCCCCAAAAGATGAGATCCTGGCCAGTTTCATCAATCCCTTTCTCCGTGGCACCCAAAGCAAGGCCTGGCACAGTTGATGGTTGTTGAATGAATAAATGGACCTTGTGCTTGAATCCAAGTTCCAGGGCATTTAGGTTTTGAAAATTATGTGATGCTTTCAGCAGTGATCCCCATTTTGGTGTGGTGGAGTCACAACTTGGTAGGAAAGCAGCTGCTAAGAAACAGAGGTGGCTGGTGTGTATTTCAGGGAGAGATGAGGCATCCTTGCAGTCCCTCTCCCTGGGAGCTCTCCTGCAGATTCTCCAGATCAACCAAGTTTGAGCAAAAGTTGGGGAATATCTTCACTCAAGTCCTTGCTCTTTGTTCCATGCTTCATCTCTGGCTCTCAATTCCCTATTGATGCTAAAGCCTCCTGACACTTACGAGGGTGGAATTCAGCAGAGAGCTCCGTGCTCTCTTTTTTGGAAGGCACTAGTTTCAAGAGTTTCAGGGAAGCAAGATGTGTTTACCTATCAGGGTCTGGGACCAGAACAGGAGTGGAGAACAGGGCTGGTCAAGTGCAGAGCACAGGCTGAATCAAGCCTGGTGCCTGGTTTGTACATAAAGTTGTTTTAAAATCCAGCCATGATCATTTTCAGAGACTCTGGCTGCTTTGATGGTGATGCTGGTGGATTTGAGTATTTGCAACAGAGTGTGCCTTTGGCTGAACTTTAATTTTACCACCTTGTAATAATGTGTGAGGAGGTGGGTGAGGAGAGGACTGCTGTCCTGTTGCTGTTAGGGAGCATTGTTCTTGACTCTCAGCATTTCTCATCAGGAAATGAGACTTTGCCAAAAGCACTCCAGCCCTTTTTGACCAGTAGTGACGTTGTTTTTCACTGGGTCACAAGACTCAGGTGCTGGGCTAATTGAGATCTCACTCACAGGGTCAGGTCCCAGGGTGGGGGCAGAGCAGAATTGGGGGAAAGAGCTGCCAACAACTTCATGGCTGTGAATGAAGGGGTGGGTTACAGAATGTGTCCTGTGGTCAAGATGCAGGTCAGCTGGACAGTCTTTTACAAGAATTGCCACTGTCCTCAGGGAGCTATCAGTTTCTTGGTGACTGGAGCACAGGCAAGTGGATAGAGCTGGGTGCTGCCCCCATGGGTGGCTGCCTGCAGCTTAGGTGAGGTGCACTCTCTGTCACCAACCATATTGTCCTGTTTTCTCCATGCTGGTGCAGGCTGAGCATCTTGACACCACACAAGGCCATGATCCTGCTGTGTGCTGTGCACATTGTGGCGATGAGCACTCCCACCTAGCTAATCTTCACTCAGCGGCACTCATGGTGTAGCCATCTGCAGTTGGAAAGTGCTGTGGAGGGAGGGCACTTGTATCAGGTGTGATCACACTCAGGACCCCAGTCATTTAGTGGAGTTTCCTGAGGATTGAGACATTACAGGCAGTCTTTGTACACTGGCCTGCATATTGCATGCAGTTAATAATAATTAGATTTTATTATTTTCATCTAATATCGTCATCACACTCACATTCACTCACAGGTAAAATGATCCATTTCAAACTGACAAGGACAATGTGTGTTCAGTAAGCTCAATTTACACATGACCAGAAATAACCACTCTTGTTGGTAGAGCCAAAAGCTTGTGCAGCTGGTGTTCACACTTGCAGCAGAGTGGGTGCCACATGGGTGCCATATAGGTACCACACTGGTGCCCAGCTAAGCATCTTTCTAGCACGTGGCTGTAGTGGATCATAAATATTACTGTGCACAAATGTGAGGATGCCTCATGGCTGTGTCAGTAGCAGTAATATTTATAACCCATCCACAAAATGGCCATCGTGTGGCACATTCATCAAGGGCTTCTACTCTGGGAGCATTCAGTTTTCTGGGTGATGAGGCCTGAGTTACAACTTTAGGAGCGATTATGTGAGGGAATCCTGGTTCTATTTGACACCACCTTTAAGGTGGTGAATCATCAGGAGAGCCAGTCTGGAGACAGTGCTTTTTTTAAAATCCAAAAGACCCATTTGACTTTTGGCAGGTGAACTAGGCTGTTTATCTCAGCATGGAGCCATGGCTGTGGGAGCTGTCCATGGGCACTGTGGCTTCCAGAAGCCTTCCATAAGCCTTTTATTTCTGTTTGGAAATGACAAAGAGTTCTTGCTAACAAATGGCCTTGCCAGTGTCTGCACTGGCCCTTGGGGGAGAGCCCTTCCCAACAGCTGGGGACCAGGGAGATGTCTGTGCTCACACTAAGACAAGCTTATCAGTTCCTGTCTGACTCACTCTCTGCTGAAACTGCCCCTTCACCAGGTCTGCATGGGTTGTCCCATCTGCAAAAGCATCACATGGACTCTGCAGTGTTGTGTTACCAGTTATTGTGAAGGCAAGACACAGGAAAACACCTACACGAATGCCACATAATGCACATATGGGAAATGCTACTGCTATGTTTCCTTTTTATTTTTGCTTAAAGAGGAAATACACAAGAATAGTGTTGGCATTCAGAATGATTCCTGATGGGCGGCACAGGCTCAGACCAGGTATAATAGGTTTGATTTGTAAATAATCACAATGGCTCTACCCTTTCCTGGGCCCACCAGCTGCACGCCAGCTTCAAAGCACACATCAAGTGCCCTCATGCCCCATGCTTGCCTGGCTCACTGCAGAGCCCAGAGAACTCATTTCTAAATTCCAGTGGTCAAGGTGTCATTTTTTTTAATCTGTTTTGAGTTTTTCTTTTCCCAGAAGGGAATCATGGGTGACTATCCCTAATATACCCACTAGATGGCTCTGACATGCCAGGTTGTGGCCACAGATGTGCCCTTCTTCCCTCCCCTACAGGGCTCCAGAACACCTGAGGCCAACTGGCTTTGCCTAGTCTCCCCTGAGAGTAAGCAGAGAGGCTCGCTTCTTTCTCCCACATGGTCCAGCAATCACCTGGCACCTGGCAGGCTGGAAAGGTACTGCCTCCCTTCTCCACACTACTGCAGGATCCACAGCTAGTGGACTTTTCCCCTGAAAAGTTTTTAATATTTTTATTTCTAAGGATTGGTGCTCATTATAAAAATTTTTAGCTACATATGGAGAAATCCAAATCCCAGCACCCTAAGTATGACTCCCATTCTAAATGGCTTATCTAAGCCAATGCTGTGCAGAGACAGCTGAGTGGACAGAGAATTGGGGGTGATCATCTCACCCTGTAGCTGTGAGCTCCCGCTCTGCATGCTATGATTCCAAGAGATTTCAAGTCCCCCATTCCCTTCTACTTAAGAAGAACCAAGGAATCTAATGTGAGATCCTTGCACTTCAAAAAGCATCAACCACCAAAAGGTACTGATTTTTGATAGAATAAAAACCATCTATATTTTGCCTAGAAGAATCTCAATTCACCACCAAAAGAAACACATAGGACAAAAGAGATGAATAAGAGAAAGTTATCTCAAGCAAATGGAAACAAAAATTAAATGAAAGTAGCTATTCTTATATCACAAAAATTACACCTTAATACCAAATGATTCTCTTGCCTTAGCCACCTGAAGTGCTGTGATTACAGGTGTGCACCACCACAATCAGCTGACTTTAGTTTTCAATGCAGTTGAAATTCAATCAAATTATTAAAAAATTATTTTAACTCTTCAATCATATCCAGTTACCCCAATAACCAAAACGTTCATTTCTTCTTATCTTAATGTTATTGTTTTGATATATAAAGCTTTAAAATCAGATTTTTCTTATTTAAACTGATTTATACATTAGTGTTCTGATCCCTAAACAACCACTGTTATTTACTTATAACATATTTTTAAATAAATGCATATTTCTATAAAGCATAGTATTAAGATGTATAAAGATTAATAAAATGATAATAATAACAATAATATAATAATAATAATAATAATATGCAAAGAAAAAAGCAAACATAAAAAAGTAAATAGTATTTGTCAGGAGGATAGACATTGTCACAGGTAAAAAACCTAAGCCTCTTCAGACCTTGTAATTATTTGATCTGCACATGCTATATCAATTAGATTTACATATTCATATAATTTTCAACTCTCAAAGAGTTGTGGTACAAATCTATGTATTACAAGATAACAAAAATAGAAGACTGTAAAAGAGGAAGCAGAGTCACACAGCACAAGTAGTAAACAATAACCAAAATGGCACTAGTAAATATTCACCTGTCAAGAACCACCTTAATGGGTAAATTCTCCAGTAAAAAGACATAAAGTTCTATAATACATAGAACAAAAAAAGACATCTATATTTTGCCTAGAAGAAACTCATTTCACCTCTAAAAAAACACATAGGATAAAAGTGAAGAATAATAGAGAGATATCTCAAGAAAATGGAAAAAAATTTAAGTAGCTTTTTTTAATTCACAAAAAATAAACCTTAATACCAAAAGTAAAAATAGACTAAAGTCGTTATATAACGACAAATGGTTTCAATTAAGCAAGAAAATATCATAAGTATAAATATAAAATCACATAATACTACAACACATAGACATAAGACAGACACTACTTCATCTAAAGGGAGAAAGAGATTTCAATGTATATTAATAGAGAACTTCTAATAACAGAGTTTGAAAAATGGATGGATCTTTCATCCAAAAACATCAAAAAAAAAAAAAGACACAAAGGATTGTGTTTTGACCATAGAAATATAAGGACAACATTCCTCTGGTGAGCAAACTCCCAGGAGGTAACAGGCACCCTGTTTTCTATGTTTGGAATACTCTGAAGTTTCTTTCCGAAACCAGCAAGATAACTAATACATGTGCAATACCTAACTGTTGTGGCAATGCCTTGCATGAGGAAGCTCTTTTCTAGAATCTTATCAGTCTTGACCTTGACCTTAGACACTTAGCTCGGGGAGGGGGGGGACCTCTCTTTTTAGACAACCACAGTGTTTTGCCAAGCTCTGCTGCACCTGAAGCTGTCCACATAATAGTAATTTTAAACAATGGACTCACTTGAGAGGCACACGAATCTCCTAACATTGCACATTGCAACCTTAATAGGTAAGTATCAAAAAGCTGCATAATGTTGCTAAATCTGAAACCTAATGGCACAATGAACAATAGTGTACTACTGATGCCAGTGCCATAATGTAACCTACTACTATAAGTAAAGCTGGCAGCTTGGACAAGGAGACTTTCTACCATTCTGTAATTCTGCCTCTGCACCTTGCTTCTGTCTTTTCTTCTTTTTTTTTTACACAGAATTTAAAGTACACTGCAGACCAGATGGACTTAACAGAACTTTCCAACAAAAAACAAAAGAAGACAAATTCTTCACAATGGTACCAACAACATTCTCCAGAATAGACAATAGATTAAGTCATAAAACAAACCTTAACAAATTTTAGAAGCTAAAAATCATTTCAAATAACTTTTTTTCTGAACACAATGTAATATAAAACTGGAAACCTACAACAGAAGGAACTTCAGAAACATCCAACATGTCTGCAAATGTAACAACAAGCTCTCAATAGCCAAGAGTTAATGAATATGTAGAATAAAATTTTTAAAAAATTCTTGAGAAATATGATGATAGAAACACAAAATAAAAAACCCTATAGCATAGAGCAGAGGCAATTTTAAGAAGATTTGATCAGTACATACCTACACTTCAAGGAGGTAGAAAATCAAGAACATGCCAGACACAAAACTAGTAGAAGAAAAAATACTAAACATCAGAGAAGAGGTAAATAAAATAAAGACTAAAATATTATTTTAAAAATATCAACAACAGAAAGAATTTATTTATTTACTTATTTACTTACTTACTTACTTACTTACTTACTTATTTATCCCTAGGATTGAACTCAGAAGTAACCACTCACTGAAAGATGTCTCCAGCCCTAGTTTGTTTTTTATGGAGAGACAGGGTCCCATAGAGTGGCTCAGTGCCTTACTTTTGCTGAGGCTGTCTTTGAACTTGCCTTCCTCTTGCCTCTCCTTGGGAATCTAAACTGTTCATGTCAATGATTAAGAGAACAGCTTTGCCATTGAACTCACTTAAGCAGTGGGAAGATCATGATGCTGTATAATATAAGCATTCCCAGACGTGACACCTATGGAAAACTTTGCATTGACTTTGTCCACAGAAAGCATGAGACTCACCTTTCAGGACTCTGCTTGGTGCATGGTTTCGCTTCTTTTTTTGGAGGAAGGTTGTCTGTTAGAGACTAAACCCAGAACATCATGCATGCTAGGCAAGTGCTTCTCCATGGAGCTGTGCCCTGAGCCCACCTTGGCCTTCCTTGGTGATCAGGTCTGTGGGACTCCATTTTTAATGACTTACTGGGAAACTTCATGTCCTCTTATTCTACCCCTTCTGCAGATACAGTTGAATGAGAAGGTGCTTTGGAGAACCATTCCCCTTTTCATCTTCTTAGTCTGCTGTCAGGTCAATTGGGTCTCCTATGCTGTTGTTGGGGCAAGGGGGAAAGGGGGGGCACATGCGCAACTTCTTTGGTTTCCACTTGTTTCCTTTGTTTGGTATTATGGCCTCAGATCCTGTGGACCCTTTCTACTGAATGTGAGAGAGTCTGGCCTCCAACAGAAGGAGGCTCAGACTCACTCTGCATCTTCTCTGCTGTACCAGCACCATTAAGTTTAATGACAGCCTTTCTGTGGAGCTCAGAGAATGGACAGCTCCGTGGCCTTGAAAGTCTGCATGTGCCACATCAAGTAGCCTGATCAAAGGTGCATTCAGCTTGGGCAACACCATCTTCTTTGTAGTTGGGTTTGAATGCAATACAAAACCTGGAAGAGCAAGATAAATCTCTGCTTGAGAATTTCTGAAAACTTGAAAAAAATAGAGTGTTTGAAATCCCTGAAATGAGATGATGAGTCAACCTAGAACATTTTCTAGAACTTTCTATTGGTTTCTCAGCTGCATCTTTTTCATATCTACAAGTGAAATATATGGATCAAAACCATGAGTGACAGTGGAGGGTCAACTCTAACCAGTCACCTGTGTATGTTGATGGTGCATTTGATGGACACAGTTTAAAAATGGGGTTTCAAAGAGGTTCCAGTTCAGAATCAGAGCTCATCTAAACATGATGGAAAGGGAAGGTTGATTCCCAACTAGATCCAATTTGCCAGCCCCATCTGCAGACTCAGGGAATTATTTGAATGTTCTCCAGTTTTATGAACTGATGAAAGATGGGCCTCTCTGACCTTTGTCCAGCAAGAATGGATCTTTCCATGGGGATGGGAATGCAGCAGGCTCTTGAGTGGTACGTGACGTTCCAAACAGAATGACATGGGGTCTGGCGGACTTGACAGAGGGACACAGTTGTGTTCTTATCTTTGGTTTTGGGGGGTTATTCTATAATTGCTGCCAGAAACCTGAAGTCCATCCAATGTGGATAAGGGGTCACATGCAATTCTGTAGGTTCATTTTATTTAATGATGTCTTGCTTTCTTGAGCTCACAGGGGCTTTGTGGGTGCCCATTTTCTTAGGCTCACTCATGGAGCTGGGTATCTCTGCAATGGTCACCTTGGGCCTCATCATGCAGCTCTTGGCTGCCGCCAAGATGATTGAAGTTGGTGACACCTCAAAAGACTAAGTCCTTTTCAACAGAAGCCCAGAAGTTTAAGAAAGATCATGGGTACAGTTCTGGTGTCTAGTTGAGAATTTGAATTGGCTCTAAAATGGGGGCATTAAAACAGCACAGTTTGGCCTGTGTGCTTGGCCTGCCGACCCTGTAGGTGCTCCATGGCCTGTTAGTGAGAGAGCACTTCTGGGAGGTGCTGGGTATGGGGAAAGGCTAGGCAGGGCAGGGGAGGGCAGGAATGCCCCAGAGGATGGACTTGAAGAATCAGGGCATGGAGGTCACCCCTTCACCAGCCATGATTTCCGTACCTCACGAAGGAGGTGACATCTACTTCAGAGCTGTCATAAGAATTCAATCAAAGCCAGATGCTGTGGAGTATGCCTGTAATTACAGAAGCTCTGGAGGCAGAGGCATGAGGATCGTCATTTGAGGCCAACCTCAGGAACTTAGTGAGGCCCTCAGCAACTGAATGAGACCCTGCTTCTAAATAAAATAAAAAATGGCTGGGGATAGAACTCAGGGGTGAAACACCTCTGCTCAGTCCTCAGTACCAAAAAAAAAGAGGATTAAATTAAATAATCACTCTCACAGTGCCTAGCACATGGTAGTTATTTAGCAAGTGCTATTTTTCTTCTGTATTTAAAAGGATTTAATGAGCAAAAAGGTTATCCTCTCAGGCCAGCTCTGCTGTTGATTAGTTTTTTGGAGAGGAAGAAATTCAGATATTAGTTCTGGAGACTTAATTTCTATATTCTATTAAACTAGGTTAAGAGTATTGCCTGTATCAAATGACAGGCAGCCCCAATAATGGGGACCAGCCTCAGAGTAAGTGAAGCCTAGCCTCTATTAACTGGAATGTGTTATTTAGAAAACAATATTTACAATTTTCTACTCTGCCATCTTGCATACAGCATGTCTTAGAGATCTTAAGTTAGTAGGTTAAATAATTCAGTGAGAAATCCATCTAACTTAAATTGTGAGTTTCAGACACAAATCAAGATTGTAGAATATATTTATGTATTAATGCATTAATCATTAATGAATTAAGTAATGCGTTATTAAATATTAAGAAATGTATTTATTATTCAATGCCTTAAATTAATGCATTATCCTCCTAAAGCACTAATAAGTGGTTTTCTTTTTTAAAATTTTTATTTTGGACATTTTAAAATATACTTGGCTTAGTGCAGTGGTGCACGCCTCTAATTCCAGCAGTTCAGAAGGCTGAGCCTGGAGGATTGTGAGTTCAAAGCCAGCCTCAGCAACAGCAAGGCCCTAAGCAGCTCAGTGAGACCTGTCTTTAAATAAAACCAAAATAAGGCTGGGGATGGGTCTTAGTGATTGAGTGCCCCTGAATTCAATCCCTGGTACCAAAATCAAAACAAACAAACAAACAAAAATTGCATTATTTTTCTAAAGACCAAATTGAGTGTTTTTCTCTTTCTTTGTTTTTAATATTAATTTTTTGCAGACCTAAAAATGGAACTCAGTGCCTCTATCACTGAGCTACAGTGCCAGAAGTTTTCTCCTTACCCTTGTCAATTTTTAAAAATTATTTTCATCTTAAGAATTCAAGAACTTTTTTTAAAAAAAAGAATTTAGGATGACTGGACTGAAGTTTAGAAGAGCACTTGCCTACCATCCTTAAGACCCTAGGTTCAATACCTAAAGCCACAAAAAAGATGAAAGGTGGTTTCACTAGAAAGCCTCTGAGTTCTTATGTGTTTTGACATTTGACAGTTGGACACTCCTCACCAAGGTTCCCTGGGGCAGTGTCAGTATTTGTCATCTGTGTTCCTTCCATACTCTGCTCAGGGTTTTCTTGGGACGCTAGTGCTTGGCATGATTATCACCATCAGCCAGTCCATTGTGGATGTGATGAGAGGCATGGACAGGGACCCCTCAGAGATGGGCACTGGGATCTGCCTTCTGATCACCACTCAGGTGAACCCCCACTCTCACCCCACTTCCTGAGTGACCCCATCGTCTCTTTTCTTCTTCAGCAGTACTCAGCCAGAGCTGGGGCCAGGCCAGGCTCAGGGCTGCGATCACGGCTAAACACTGACCTGAGCAGGATAAGGCCCTAGGCTTGAGGCTGGTCACTTCCCCAAAAGAAATCAATCAAATAAAGACACTGTGCCCATATACAAAGAGAATTATTGAAATCAATAAAGGCATGCTGTCCACCTGAAAACCCCAAAACATTTAAGAAACAAAAAAAAATATTGTGGCTGGGGCTCAGTGGTAGAGTCTCACCTGGCACATGCAAGGCCTTTGACTCTATCCTCATCACCCCATAAAAATAAAATAAAAATGGTGTGTCCACCTCCAAGTAAAAAATAGATTTAAAAAAATAATAGAGAATTGAAAGACCCTGGCTTTGGCTTCTGAATTCCCATGAGGCAGATTGAGAAGTGTCTCTTATTTGGCCTTCATAGCAGAGAGCCCTGTCATTGAAGATGGAAGGAACCAGGGCCCTGGGGCCAGTAATGCAGAGTCCACTTGTATTTATTAATTTATTTTAATTCTGCAGTTTATTGTGGCAGGCTTGATCGTCCTCCTTTTGGATGAGCTTCATTATAAAGGTAACAGCCTGGGCTCTGGCTTCTCCCTCTCCATCTCAAACAACATCTGTGAAACCATCCGGGGGAAGGCCTTCAACCCCACCACCATCAAAACCGATCAAGGTAAGGGCCCTGCCTCCCATTGGGCACCTCTGCAGGAAGTTTTCATGCATGCAGAGTATTCCTCTGGGGGAAAATGTCTGTTTCTGAAACATTTCTTCTGAGTTTTCATTGTGCAAAAGTTTAAAAATATAGCTGAGTGCAGAGGCTCAAGCCTATCATCCCAGCAGCTCAGGAGGCCGAGGCAGGAGGATCACAAGTTGGATATCAGCCTCAGCAACTTAGTGAGGCCCTAAGCAACTCAGTGAGACCCTGTCTCTAAATAAAATATAAAAAGGGGCTGGGGACAGGGCTGAGAGGTTAAGTCGTCCTGAGTTAAATCTCTAGTACCAAATAATAATTATAAAAACAACAACAGTAACAATACTTACATTCAAAATGATATCTAAACTTTCACATCTTATAAGAATATTTTAAGGACAGTTAGCATGCCACAGAGTAATCCTGCCTCACATTTCTTAGCAGGAACCTGCACTGCAAGGATAAAGAAGTGTTGATTTTAGCCAATTGTCTTCTAGTGGACATTTCAGTCCTTTCTCAGTCACAGTTAGCATTGAAGTGAATATCCGTGGGAAATCATCTGCACATATTTTAGTGGTTCTTCTTAGTGAATAAGATTCTAAAAATGAAACTGCTACACCAAACCACTTGTTCAGCCAAGGAGCAGTTAGTTCGATGATTACAAGTTCAAGGACAGCCTTGGCAAATAAGTGAGACCCTGTCTCAAAAAGGGCTGGGGTAGAATGACTGTTTCTGGGTTCAATCCGCAGTATTGCCAATTTGGGGTGGAAGGCACTGGGGATTGAACTCAGGGACAGTTAACCCCTGCGCCCCATCTCAAACCCTTTTTGTATTTTGTTCAGAGACAGGGTCTCGCTGAATTCCTTAGAGCCCCAATTTAGCTGAGGTTAGCCTCCAATTTACAATTCTCCTGTCTTAGCCTCCAGAGCCACTGGGATTACAGGCATGCAGCATGACACCTGGCTTACAAATCTTAATTAAATAAAAATTGCAAAACATGTAAGACTTCTTAGGAGAGGGAAATTGACTTTTCTTTTCTTTACTTTTTCTTTTGGCCTCTGATCCCTGAATCTGTTATTTGCTGGGAAGTCTCTCATGGGAAATATTTGTGTGCATTTTTATGTATTCTTGGAATTGAGTGTGGATCTGGTTCTCAGCCTCCAGTGCCACATCATCAAATTTAGGAGACTGCAGATGAGTCCCTGCAGGGTGCCTGAGAGATCCCATGGGAAAGACTAGACCTCAGGATGGAGAGTCAGGAACACTTACAGAAGAGTAGGCAATGTGACACCAGACTCTTCCTAGAATTTCAGAAAATCTAAGGTGAATTGAGGATCTGGGGGTACAAAGCAGCTGTGCCCCAGCCATGGATTTGGGGGTGAAAGCTGGGTAGCACTCGAGGAGTCTACCAAGACCTCCTTTTTTTGAGGGGGTTGTCTTCAAAAGGAGTGGGAGAAGTGGTGGCTATAGGGGGCCAATCAGCTAAGGCTTGGGCCGCGGCAGCCAGCCAGAGGATCATTTTGCTCTGGAGCAGGATGGTGAGTGAGGGGACAGTTTTGGAAGGAATGATTTGCTGTCCCTTGGATACAGGCTGAGAAAATTGCTGACAAGGTGGCACATCTATTCAGCCAGAGCCAGCCAGTGTGACATCAGAGTGGGGGCCTTAGGACTTAGCGAGAGATGAAGGCAACAGGCAACCGAGACGTGGAGGTGGCTGCTCTTGGCCACCTCTGGAACCTGGTTGGGGCATAGGGGCTACCTGGGGGGCTTTGAGTCTTGCTGTAAGGAGCCAAAATTGTGAAACAACGGGGAAACCCCCAGGATGGGCAAGAAGCAGGCACAGGTAGGTTGCAGCTGGAAGGGTGTCCTGTTACCAGGACTGCCACCACGGCTTAGCTTGCAACCTGGAAAGTGTGGTGTGGAAGGGGCCCTAGGGTGGAGAACGCAGTTGGTCATTCTTCCCTGAGGTGGGGGACAGCCCAGGCTTGGAGGGAGGTGGACAGCACAGACATCACATGGCTCTCGCACCCCGGGTGACACTAGCACATAAAACAACACAGTTCCCAGAGATAAGGGGGTAGTGGTTTGCAAGAAATGGCCACGTTAAACATTCAGAAAGCTTGTAAGGCCCTCACCCTGCCATTGCTGTCACATACCTTTCATTCCAGGACACTTGTCAGGCAGGTGATGTTAAGCACCAGGCACTTCTGTGGATGCTAAGAATACAAAGGGATATAACATAATATGTGTGAGCGTCAGTGTCATCCCAGGGCCCTGGGTTAGAGTAGAGCAGAGAAGGAAGACAGGGCCACTGAAGAAGAGTCTTACAGGTCCATCTAGAGAACCTGGCAGGTTCAAAAGCCCTGGGGCAGAGATGAGCTGGTGTGTTGAGGGTTGGCACGTGGCTCAGCGGAGCAAGCAAGGGGAGTTAAGAGAGGTCACTGGTGGCAAGACGAGCCAGCACAAGTCCCTTCTTTCTCCCCCTGAGATTGCTGAACTTCCTCCTTTACAAAATGCTCAAGCTTTCATGACTCCAGATTCTCGACCACAGGGACATCAGCTGTTGTCCCACACAGTGAGGCGCCCGGGAGACCGGCTGTCACAAGACCATCACGGGGATCCTAGGGGGCCAGAGAAAGCTAGGACAGCGTTTCTGTCACAGATATCCTGCCCATGTGGTCTACAGGACAGATGGCCCATTTGAGTGGCCGTCCAGAAGGTTAAGCAATTCCTGCTGTCCCAAGTCTGGGGTGACAGGAAAATGCTGTCCCAGGTAGAGAATGGGATGTCCCCAGCCATTAGCCACTCTGCCCACAAATGCCATGTCTAGGGAAGCACCGACCTGGCAGCAGGGGCCATGGTGACAGTGTTTCTCACTGTGCTTTTGTCCTAAAGTTAGTCTCATACCATTTCTGAAGTGCTCAGACCTGGGCGCCCTGTGCTGCAGTGTTCCTGGCTGGTCTCTTGCCAGGCCCCTTTCTGCCTGTTGCTGAGGCTGAGGTAGGAGCATATCAACTTGGAGGCCAGCCTTAGCTACAGCAAGGCCTCAGCAACTCAGCAAGATGCTGTCTGTGAATGAAATACAAATAGGCTGGGGGGTAGGGGTTCATTGGCCGATAGCCCCTGGGTTCCATCCCTGGTGCCAAAAAAATCCAGACTGTGACCCCATGACTGTGGGTGCCGTGAGTCTCCTGGCTAAGTCTCCTGGCTGATTCTGTTCTCCTGCCTCTGCTTTGGCCAGGAGGAGGCCTAAGATCCAGCGGAGTCCAGCCCCTTGTTCTTCCCTTCACGTTTGTGTTCTCCTTTGTCAACGGGCATGGAATTGGAGGGTGCCATCGTTGCACTGTTCCATCTCTGGGCCACGCACACAGACAAAGCCTGAGCCCTTAGAGAGGCTTTCTCACGCCAGAATCTCCCCAACCACATGAACCTCATCGCCTCCATCTTTGTCTTTGCTGTGGTCATCCATTTCAAGGTGAGTCCAGTGTGAGCACAGGAAGTCTGCATTTCTTTTTCTTTAATTTTTGGTACCAGGGATGGAACCCAGGGGCACTTAAGCCCTGATCCCCATCCCCAGCCCTTTTTATATTTTATTTAGAGACAGTCTCACTAAGTTGCTGAGGCTGGCCTCCAATTTGCAGTCATCCTGCCTCAGCCACCAGAGCTGCTGGTGATGACAGGCCTGCGCCACTGTCTCTGGCTTCAGAATAATTGCTTTTTCTGTTTTTTTTTCCATTTAAATATGAATGACCATAGAGTGGACGTCAGTGCATTTGAAACCAGTTTTTCTGTGTTTTTTTCTGTGTGTGCCCCAAGCACAGTAAGAGTGAGGGGAGGGGCAGGTGCTCTCCAGACTGTCAGAAGTTGGGTGCCAGAGCTGATGCCACTATGCCTCTGTACCATAGGGGGCAGCGAGGCTGTGAAGGGTGCCCTGTTCTTTGTCCTCAGGGCTTCTGGGTTGACCTGGCCATCAAGACTGTGCACTACCATGGCCAGTACCACACCTACCCAATTGAGCTCGTCTTCATCTCCAACGTTCCAATCGTCCTGCAGTCCGCCCTGGTCCCCACCTCTACATCATCTCCCAGATGCTGTTGGGCCACTTCAGCGGGCACCTGCTCGTCAGCCTGTTGGGAACTTGGTCTGTCAGTCAGATGTTCCTGGGGAGCCTCCCTGGCCACAGAGTGGTGGTGCTGCTCAGCATCTGTGCATCTTGCTCCTGACCAAGTGTCTCACCCACAGATCTCCTCCCCTGTGACCTTTCCCAAATTCTGTGCAGGACGTTTTTCATAACAGGGACTTAACCCAGGGGACCTTGACCCCTGAGCCCTTTTCCAACCCTAATTAGAACCAGGATCTCACTAAGCTGCTTAGGGCCTTTCTAAGTGGCCAAGGCTGGCCTCCAACTTGCCATCCTCCTGCCTCAGCCTCCTCAGCATGGGGTGACAGGTGTGTTTCACTGTACCCGGCTGCAATCACAGTTATGGTCTTCTCTGGGTTCATTTCGAAGCTCAGGTTAAGTAGACGCAGCATCCCAGACCTTATGTTTCTTCTTACCAGGACATGTCTTTTGGAGGCCTCACCCGCACCTACCCAGTTGGTGACCTGTGTTACTACCTGTCTCTGCCAGTGTCCTTTGGCTCCGTGTTGGAGGACCCTGTCCATGCAGTAGTGTATCTCATGTTCATGCTTGGTTTCTGTACCTTGTTCCCTGAGACCTGGGTCAAGGTCTCGGGCTCCTCTGCCAAGGACGTAAGTATGAACAGAGGTTCTTAATGTGTCGCTCGGCTTGTTTCTTTGTCCCAGTAGTGGTGTGTGACATTCAGGTGGGCCACCCACCTTGGTGAGACAGTTCAGAGCATTAAGGAAGACAGACAAAGCTCAGCTATCAGCAGCAGGTCTGAGAACCTGAAGCAGAGTCGAAAAACACACCTTGTCTGGTCTTCTCCTTATGGCACCTTGTTTGTCCAGGGACACTTAACCCCTGAGCCACCTCCCAGAACTTGTTATATTTTATATGGAGACAGGGTCTCACTGATCTGCTTAGGCTCTTGTTAAGTAGCTGAGGCTGGCCTCCAACTTGCAATCCTCCTGCCTAAGCCTCCCAAGCTGCTGGAATGACAGAAGTGCACCCCCAGCCCTTAGGAAATTTTTAAAGTCCGTGTTAAGATGTAGAGCTTCAGAAAGAGCCCTTTAAGTGTCCAGCAGCTCGAAACCTTTTTCTCTGAACCCACCTCTGAGCCCATCCTCTGTTCTGGGCATTATGCAGGTGGCCAAACAGCTGAAGGAGCAGCAGAGGGTGATGTGGGGCCACTGGGAGACATCCCTAGTGCATGAGCTCAACCAGTGAGTAAAGTACCCGCCCCCAGTCAGCAGGTACAGCTCCCAGGCCTCGAGCACTGGTGGGCCTTGGACTTGTGGTCTCCAGTGTCCATGGGTCTTATTATCAGATCACAAGGCAGGCAAGGTCCCTGTGTCATTGGATATTCATTAACCTGCTAAGCGCTGGATGCTGGGGACATGGAAAAAGATGCCTTTTGCCCTCTGCAGGGAGCAAAAATAATGCAGCCTGGCGACCCAGCATGGGGCTCTGTAGGGACTGTGCTGGCAGCAGGGGACCCTCACCTCTGCTCATGGTGGTGGGATGCTGCGCTAGGCATCTAGGAGCAGGTGCTCAGGCTCTGAGCACAGAGTGGGGCTCCAGATGGAACTGAGCTGAAGCGCCGAGCTCTGTGGGGTACATTTGAAAGCCAAGGAAGGAGGATGGCAAGGTGGAGGCCAACGTCTGAAACTTAGTGAGGCCCTAAGCAAATCAATGAGACCCTGTCTCTAAATAAAATATAAACAAAGGACTGGGGACGGAGCTCAGGGTTTGAGCACCCCTGGGTTCAATCCTCAAGACCAAAAAAAAGACTGATGGTGGATCTGGCTGAGAGGCCAGCAGAGCCTCAGAGTTTGAAGTGGTGTTTGATGCGGGGAGGTCAGTTCCAGCAGACAAAGCCATGGCAGAGAGGAGTCCAGAGACCAGCTGGGCCACGGCCAGGTTACCCGTGTGGCCATCTTTGTCAAGGAGCTGAGCGAGGTGGGCAGCATGGGCACCCTGCTCTTCTGAGAGCCATGCCTACCTGAAGACCAGGGAGGGAGAAGACCGGGCAGTTCCTCGGAAGGCAGTGGTGGCCGGGGGCAGCGGTGCTGTGGCGTGTGGGGACATCGTCATCTGGCTGACGTCTGCCCCTTCTCTCCAATGTGGGGCAGCCACCCTCGGCGGGGCTTCTCTCCTCTTTCTGGCTTTGGTAGCTGCAGCTGTGACAGGTATGGGGAGCGCTGTTCCCATTTTCTGACTGACTTTGTTTTTTTCCTCCCCTCCCACCCTGAGTGATGTGTGCAGCCACCATGGCATCCCTGGTACCCACAAAGGTGCCTTTTTGACTCTGCTTAGAAGCACAAAATCTCTGTGTGTGGCCTTAGGGTGGTCGGGCGTCAGGCCGCACCTCCTCAGGAGACAAGGACAGCATCACCAGCATGTCCCCATCATCACCAGCGGTGGCACTATCTGGGTGCAGACTGTTCCCATGGGGGACGTTGGGTCCTCTGGGCTCAGGATGACATACCTCCCTACCCAGCCATGGGTGGCTGATCTCCCACCAAGTGTCCAGATGGGCCTCATGCTGGGGCAGAGCCAGGACTGCCATCCCTGCCACCTCATGGCCACTTGTGGCCAGGCAACTTTGTCCTTGTTTGGGGGAGGCTTGGGTTTGCCACGTCCACCCTCGCCTGATCGAGCTCGTTTCCCTCAGGGGACCACCCTGCCACGTCCACTTGTCCAGACTCCAGTAAGCTGTGGTGTGTCCTCACTGTGCACCTGCCCCCCGCGCCCCTGAAAAGGGACATCTTCTCTCTCCCTGTGTTTCTAGAATATTCTGACTGCACTTAGGGCCCAAATGCAAGTAAGGAGACAGCAAGACACCACCAGCTCTCTCGGCCTCCACCATATTCTTCCTCCACCATATAAAGAGGCCAAGAGGGGAAGTTCAGGCTCAGGACCTGAGCTCAGGGTCAGGGGCTCGGGTCCCTGGGAAGATGCTTTGGTGTCTAAGACAGAAAGACAATGATGTCTGTGGTGACAGGTGACATAGACCATGAAGCTGAGAACCTTTCCGGAATTCTCAGCTGCCCCTCTCAGACTCAGCTGCAGGCTCCCTTGGCAGGGTGCCCCAATTCTCCATGGGCCCTCTCGTGGCTCAGTAGAGGTGGCATACTGTGCCCAGAGACCTGGAATAAGAATCAGAGGGGCCTCTGCATAGCCCAGGGCCCAGCACATTCTCCCATCTGGCCTTGTCTAGACCCAGTCCCCAGCAGGGCAGCCCCACCACCAGCCACCTCCCAACCCAAGGGGGCCTCTGCAGTACCTCTCCTGCTCTTGTTAGAAGGCAGGGCCTCTCAGGCCACGGCTGGGGATTCCATGGCCTCTGGCAGGTAGGCCCAGTCCCTGGCTCCCTGGCTGTGACTGGAGAGCGTCAGAATTCAGAGCAGCTCTCGGTTCTGCTCTCCCCATGTGGCCTGAGCTTCCAGGCCATGGGCAGTGATCACAATAGTTGGGTGGGCAGGGGCTGACCCAGCTTCCAGGGGACTGTCACCTTGGACGCCAAAATGGCATAACTGAGATATGATGGATAAATGATAAATAAAGGCAACTTTTTACAAACTGCTGGTTCACTGTGTTGTTTCTGCTAAGGCTCATCCCCAGAGACATGCTGGCCTGCAGCCTGACCTTCCTCCTGCTGGGAGCATCCCCTTGTGAACATGCCTGTGTCCGAATGACTCAAGAGGCTGAGGCAGGAGGATCATGAGTTGGAGGCTAACCTCAACAATTTATTGAGGCCCTCAGCAACTCACGAGACCCTGTGTCTAAATATAAAAAGTGCCAGGGTGGGCCTCCATCGTCCAGCAGCCATGTGGTTCAGTCCCTAATACAAAGAAAAACAAAGACTTCAAGTCAGGAACCTTCTGCCCCAGGAAGTCCTGGGCCTTTTCTCTCTACCCTGGGAATTTGGGGCTGTGCCTGGGGCCACCTCCAACCAGCCTCAGAGCAGAGCAGATGGACCCAGGGTCAGATAGCAAGTGGGTGTGTGTGTGTGGGGGGATGGACTGGGGCTCAGGACCCAGCTTCTCCTGCCCCCCCCTGTGTCTGCCACTGATTTCAGTGGCCAGGTGGCTCTTTCCGCTTGGGGAAGACTCTGCTCACCACTTCCTCCATGAGGTCCCTGTTCAACCATGGAGGCCTTGAGGAAGCAGCTGGTTCCCAGGAGGCAGCTGGGAGGCCAAGCTCCAGGCTCTGCCTACCCCAGGCTCCCATCCCCAAGGTTTTCTTCCCAACGCTTCCTCCACCGCTGACCCCCACCTGCATTCTGGCCTGGCATGGTCCTCAGTAGCATAATACCCATGAGCCTCTCATCCTAGCCTCCGGGTGCATGGCCAAGGGAAGGGCAAAGCTTCCTGATGAGGACCGGTGCCTGAGCATGTAGCACCATCCAAGGGCCGTCCTCTAAGGATCATCAAACACTGACCCGAGCTTCAGCACCCACCAAACCCATTGATATGTCTCCTTGGAGGCTCCTAGGGGTGCTCTAATTATGCCAGAACCCACCTCACTCCTTGCCCAAAAACTTCTGGGGCCACATCACCCGTCTGTCCATTCTAGAAGCATTAATGCCTGGACGAAAAGCAAATAGACCGGAATCAGGAAAGGTCTAGCAGTTTCCATGAGGCCAGAACACGTGCATGCCTGTAGGGCATGACTTGCTGCCCTGCCCGCTTCCCGTCCTGGGGCTGCACACATGTCAGGGATGGTGCCTGGCAATCCGCCAGGAGGCAGTGCTGTGGGTAGTGACAGAAAAAAACAGACCACCTCCAGGAAGTTCCAAGACTCTTTCAATCTCATGGACATCTGGTGCCTTCTCTTACAGACCATGGGATGGGTGGACTTGTGAACTCGCTCCACCCCTCTGACATTTACCCTGATTGGCTCCTGTGCAGTATATTAGCTGTGTGTACTTACTCATTAAATGAGATCCTGCTTTGACTGGTCTTCTTGGCGCATCTGATTGTCCTCCAGTGATGGAGTGCTGGGTGTGGGCAGCCAGTTGACCTTTGCCTCTCTTGGCTGGTCAAGTTAAAGGCCAGGCTCAGCAACTTAGAAAAACCTGGCCTCAAAAAATAGTTCTGGGATGTGGCTCTGTGATCGGCCATCCCTGGATAAATCTCCAATCCCTACAAATTAAAAAGAATATGCTGAACACTGGGTGATGCATGTATCCTGAAGTCTTCAGGGACTAAGGTATTGCATGTACAGTTCCAAAATGCAGGACATTGGAAGTGGCATGGACAGTGCAGAAGTTGATGACAGGGAGCGCCTTATGGTGGGTCTTGGGCTCAATAGCAATTCTTCAGCCTTGCACTTGATGAGTCTCAAAGTCAATGTCAGAGAGACACCTTGATCTGGTTTGGGGGTCTCCAGAGAGGAGGCCTGGGGAGCTTGTGGCCAGGGACCAGAGGCGGAGGGTGGCACCCAGGGCAATTTCCACTGAGAACCCCTTCTGTGCCTTCCTGGGTTGTGGTCCCAGGGACTGAACCCAGAGGTGCCATTCCCCCCCCCAAGCATCCCAGACCTTTAGAGACAGGACCTTACTGAATTGCTGAGGCTGGCCTCCACCTGGCGAGTCTCCTGCCTCAGCCTCCTGACGCACTGGGATGACAGACACACCCCACCGCACCAGGCTCCTTCGGACTTTCCAAGCAGTCCCCCTACGCTATGCCAGCGAACACCTACTGCAGCATAGCCTTCCCAGATGTCTCCCACTTGGGCGCCTCCCCACGCTCTGCTCTTCTCCTTATGGGGAGCAGGCGGCAAAAAACTTGGGCGAGCGTGGCCACTCCCCAGGTGCTGGGAGTGGGCTACACCAAGAGTGTGGGCGGGAAGTGGTCCCAACACAGGGGCTGGGAATGGGTGGCGCAGGAATGGGGGCGTGGCAACGCTCCAGGGGGGGTGGGTGGGGCGTGGGAAGAGCAGGGGCAGGGGGAGCGTGGCAACGCCCCTGGGGGTGGCATGGGCCGGGCGTGTGCGGAGCCAGGACTGCACTGTACATGTGCGTCCAGCGGGGATGCTGCAGCCTCCTGGTTGCTGGCCATGCTTTGCTTTGCGGCGACAGCAGAGCCCCCGGGACCGCTAGGAGGCGACAATACATCTCCGCTTCGGGTCTTGTGAGAGCCAGAAATCCCTGCCAACATCCACACCCAGCTCGCAGCTGGGCTCCTCTAGGGAGGGCGCGGCTGTCCCTCACCCAGTGGCTGGAGCTGCCTGCTGCAGGATGCCCTCGACCTCCGTGGCCCCTGGCCGGTCCCGCTGGGCTCTGGGCCACTGGAGCCGCTGGTTTTCAGGGACACTGCCCAGGGGACAGGTCACTTCAGGGTCTCCCCGGTCACTGGAGGAATGTGTCGGAGTCGGGTGGGGTGCGGGAGCCCCGGGACCCTGGCAGATTTTTGCCACCGCCACTATGTCCTGAGTGCGACAAGTTCTTAGGTTGAAGAGTGCAGGTGGCCAGCAGCCAGAGCTGTCCCTAGGCTGCCAAGTGCAGGTGCCTTGGGTTTGGGATTCGCCCCTTGTGTTGGGACTGAACTGAACCCAGGGGCGCTGGCCAGTGCTGCATGAGCCAGCCCATTTTGACTTTTAATACAGGGTCTTGCTAAGTTCAGAGGCTGGCCTCAAGTTTACCATCCTCCAGCTTCAGCCTTCAGCCTGGGATGACAGGCACCCGGTTCGGATCTGGGGTTCTCCAATGGCTGGAACAGTTGGAAAGGGGTCCGCAAGGGACAATGATGGTGGCCCTAGACGCTGTCTGTTGCAGGCAGGGGTGATGTCTGGAAGCCTGCCTGGTTGTCACTGCGCTCCCGCCCCCACCCCTGCTTAGGTCCCTCTGGTCCTTAGGTGAGCCTGGTGCAGGATCCGAGCCCTAGGGGTCCCCCTGCGTTCCCAGGCCCACATCCACCCTGCGTCCCCTGTGTTCTGCACAACATAGCACCCCACGGCTGCCGGTGTGCCAATTAATCACGCGAGGCTGACGGTGCAGACCTGCTTGCCGGCAGCTGATGGTGATGGCGACAGGAGGTGACAGAGCGGACAATCGGTGGGTGCCTATTGGCCCATCTTTTCGCACAGCCTATTGATCATGGCCTACCACGGTGAAGAGGGCGACAGAGGCCCCCAACACCTGGGTGCCCAGCCACCGTTCTCCAAATGGGAGGTGGCAGTTTGGTGAATCGCCCTTGGAAGGGGACAAGGAACAGTGCTTACTGATGGGTGAGCAGGGAGAGGGGTGGCCGCTGCCCTCCATCCCTGGCTCTGCTTTTCTGAGGCCTGGGACCAAGGGAGCCCACTGCTCTCTCCCCTCAGTGCAACCCTGGGACTGCAGCCCAGGGTCTTTCTCCCAGTGGGGATACTGGGTGGAGCTAGTGACTTCGCCTGGTCTGATCCTCTCAGCTCTGAGGCCATCCCCAGACCTTGGGTTCTTATCCTCCAAATGGATATTTTTCTTCTAAGACCAGCGTATGATTTCCCACCTATGACAAGGGACAATGTGCGATGTCATTCAGTGTCCTCATTAAAGATGGAGCTGCCTCTGCTGGCCTCTGGGAGCCATTGGGAGGGAGCTGACACTCAGGTCACCAGAGCAGCCCCATGTCCTCAGGCCTTTGCACCCCATAGGAATGTCGAGTCTCAGAGACCCGCGGAGACCCTGTCCATCAGAGACAGCACGCTGTGGCCTTCAGTCCCCCTGCTGTCTCCTCACAGGGGCAACATGCACTCCCTTTGTCCCATCCTGACTTGTGATGTCATGGGTGGGGACAGACAAAGGGAGCAGAGACAGCCAGCAGCACCTACCTGATAACACGGTTGCCTGGGTTGGAGGCAAATTCTTGATGGGGGCAACGGAAGATTCCAGAGCTTGGTGCAAGGAAGTGAAGCCCTCGATGTACAGCATGTGCACCTCATTAGTGAATAGCACGCTGGGGACAAGCTCCCGACATGCCCTGATTGATGTACTTGTTAACCACCTTGTTGATCTCACCTTGGAAGGGTCCCAACCAGTGGGGGAAATGTTACCTGCTCTCTTCTCCAAACCTCAATTCCCTCCAGACCCAACCCTGCAGCCTGGTTCTCCTACTGGCTCTCAGACCCAGTACTGGACCATTCCAGGTTTCGTGTCATCATTTGAAAACAAGAATCATGCCAGGTGTGGTGGCACATGCATATAACCCCAGCAGCCAGGGAGATTGAGGCAGGAGAATCGCAAATTAGAGGTCATCCTCAGCAACTTAGTAAGGCCCTGAGCAACTCAGTTGAGAACATGTCTCTGAATACAATACAGAATAGGGCTGGGGATGGGGCTCAGGCATCAAGAGTCCCTGAGCTGAATCCCTGTACCCTCATCTAAAAAAAAAGAAAACAAGCATCATTGCACCCAAATGCCACAAAAAACCTTCCAAGGATCTGTGTGGGGTGAATTGTCCAGGAGCTGCCCCATCTAGCCTGAAGCCTGATGCCAAGACACCTCACTTGGGAGCCCCAGGAGATGTGTTTTCATATGCAAATTCTCCTCTGCTGCACTTAGTCAAGAAGCCCTTTTGGGGGCCCTGTGTGACAATGCTCAGGTCCATTAACTTTCCATCAAGTGCAGTTGGAATTCTCTCCCCAGGAAACTTGAGGAAGGAGGGTCAGAGCAGGCCCAGTCTCAGCCCCAGAATCTTCAGTCCCTGCAGAACGGCAGACCCACCTCAGGTCCCAGCCCTCACCTTCCAAACCAGTGCCCCCTGTCATCAGGATGGAGGTGTTCCCAAAGAACCGATATTTGAAGCCTGTCCTCACCCAGAGCCAAGACACAGGGCTGTCAAAACCGAGTTCAGAGACAGATCTGCTCTTGGAAAAATTACTAAACAAAATCAACAACAACAACAAAAAAACCCCCACAATAAATCTGGAATAACACCTCTTGGTAGAGAAATGACAGAATTTTCAGTTTTGCAAGATGAAAGATGTGGAGATCTACTTCCAAAAATGTGAACAATACCAAACTGGACACCCATAAATAGTTATGATGGTGAATTTTGTGTGTGTGTTTTACAATAATAAAACATTTTTTCCTCCATGTCAAAAAGTAAAATATCTTAGGGCAGATGACTGAAACTGAAGGAAAACTCAGCCACGGCTTTGGCTCAGTGGTAGAGTACTTACTAGCATGTGTGAGACATTGGATTTTACTCTCAGCACCACATAAAAAATAATTAAAACAAAAGTATTGTGCCCAACTACACTTAAAAAAATTTAAAAAAGGAAATTAAAGGAAAACACATGAGTTCTCATTATTATTGCCTTCACTTGTTACTTGAACAGAAATTGTAAAACTACTGGATGCATCAGTGGTGAATTCACATACATGAACTATGATTGAAATCTTAGAAGGCAGGCATGAGTGGCCACTACAAGTTTGGCCTTCTGGTTGGTAGTTCCTGAAGGCAGAGCTTTGGCCTCTATAATCTCAGTGGCCGAAAATATGGCGTATCCATAGTAATGAGTGCCATTCTGCCTAAAGGAACTGCCGTCAGTGAAGCAGATAAAGTCAGGCTTGGTGAGCGGTCCCTCAGAAATGGAAGAATGACAGGGGAGAAAATCATCCAAGGTTTCTAAGCAATTTTAAACTGGTGTGTCAGGTGTAGGGGTTGTTGGGAGCAGTGAGGCAGGGTTCAGTGCAGGGCAGTGGAGGAATGAACTATTAGGGTTTTCCAGAAAGGAAGTGAGGAGCGACAAGACTCAAGATGGAGGAAGGGTTTGAAGGCCCTTATAAGCTAAAAGATCCCTCAAATGATGTGGGGAGTGGATAGTTAAAGGGGCCCTGATAGTCAACTTAGAGGCTTCTTTGTGTAAAATTTGTCAAGCAGCCAGAGCTCTTAAGCAAGCCCCCCCCACGGATAGTAGGGTCTAGTTGCTTGGACAAATATGCCACAGTTGCAAATGTAGGCCCATAGTTTTGACCCAAGACCCCAAGTGCTTGCCCCCCTTTTTTCATGGACATATAGATGAAATGGTTTTGAAAGATCGTGAAGGTAAAGGGCAGGTGCCTTTAAGAAAAGTTGCTGAAGTCTGCAAAAGTGGTAGTGGGGGAAGAAGGCAAGAGATTCACCAGGGGGTCCCTTTGCTAGGTCATACAGGGGTTTGGCAAGAAGAGAGTAATTTGGGATCCATGCCCTAAAAATAACCTGATAGTCCTAGAAATTATAGTATTTCAGCTTTCGTTTGAGGCACCGGAAGATTAGAGAAGAGTTGCCTCCTATCCAGTGTTTTTGTTTTTTCCCCAGTGCAAGGTGAAAACCAAGGTAGGTGACAGTAGACTGGGAAACCTGGGCCTTGTGGGGAGATACCCTATATCCCTTATCTGCTAGGAAATTAAGAAGCTGGGTGGTGTGGGATTGAGAGTGTTCCCAAGAGGGACTACATAGAAGAAGGTCATGGACATATTGGAGGGGAGTAGAGTCAGGACAGGTGGGGTGAAAGGAGGTGAGGTCCTGGGCAAGAACTTGGCCAAAGAAATGGGGACTATCCCTGAATCACTGTGGGAGGACACTCCAGGTAAGGTGACGAGAATGGCGGGTGCGAGGATCAGTCCACGTAAAAGCAAAGATTTTCTGAGATTCTGAGGACAAGAGAATAGAAAAGAAGGCATCTTTTAAATATAGGACTGAGATGTGGGTAGTAGTAGCAGGGATCTGAGGGAGGACCGTGTAAGGGTTGGGCACTAGCAGGTGGATGGGGACCACAGAGGAGTTGATGAGGTGAAGGTCTTGAACCAGCCTGTAGGACCCGTTAAGTTTCTTAAATGCCAGAATGGTGGTGTTGAAAGGAGAGTGTGTATGCCTAAGATACCCCTTTTATACTAAATCCTGGATGACGGGTTCAAATCCGAGGAGGACTGTGGTTGTTAGTGGATATTGTGGTTGACTAATATATCTTGAAGGGTCCCATAAGACAATATGAATAGGACTGCATTTAGCCATAGAGGGTATAGCTGTTTCCCAAATCTCAGGATAAACTGGTTTAGATAGTCGTGGGAAGGTGCATGATGGAGGTGGATCTGTCCCTAGGATCATCATGAGGAAGTGAGAGGCAAGGGAGGTGTGGGGTGATATGTGAACAGTGACCTTCAATAGTGAGAGTATGTCCCTTCCCAGAAGGGGAATGGGGCAATGGCTCATAATGAGAAAGGAGTGTGTGAAGGACAAAAGGGATCCCTGCATATAGCATGATAAGCGGGGGGGGGCAGGGGGGCATTCGAGGGAAAATCTGTTTACCTCCTACCCCGACAATAGGAGTTTTTGAGGGTGTGGTAGGACCCCAAAACTCCCTCAAGACCACAAAAGCAGCACCACTATCCAAGAGGAAAGTAATATAGTGTCCATCCACCAGGAAGTGACCCTAGGCTCTTGCTTCTTGATGGTAGTAGTCAGGAGGGAAGGCCCAGGGCTCCATCAATCCTCCTCTGCCAAGCCCAGGAGAGGCTGGGGTTGTAAGGTGGCTGACCAACCTCCCCTCCGGGTTTTTGGGCCGTCTGCCCCCCAGTGCCCCCTTTGGTGGCATTTTGGGCAGGGGGTGGAGGGTGCCCTTGGCAAAGGACAAGCCTTGGCCCAATGTCCCTCCTTATCACATTTGAAGCAAGTTCCAGGGGGTATCTTATTAGGACCGTGTGATGATGATCTTCTCTGAATGACCTGGGCCAACATTTGGAATTTGGCGTTTTCATCCCTCTGCCTATGGCATTCGCTTTTGTCCTCTCTAACATGGAAAACCTTGAAATCGACTGCAAGGATTTCAGTCTGAGGAATAGCAGGGCCCTGATCAAGCTTCTTAAGCTTAGCTTTAATGTCAAGGTAGCTTTGGGCCAGGAAATATGTCATTAAGACATGACGGCCATCAAAGATTTCTGGGTCGAAGTTTGTGTACTGTTGGAGGGCCTTGGTTAGTGTATCCAGGGATTCTGAAGGTGTTTCTTCCTTCTTTTGAATGACCTTCTGCACCTTTTGGAAATTAATGGCCTTTTGGGTGGCCTTCTTCAGGACCGCCAAGAGGCAGGATGCAAAAAGATCACATGACTCTATGCCTCCAGGGTTGTTGTAATCCCATAGAGTATACTGCTCTCAGACAGCATGAGGGACCATGGGGTGGTTGGGATTGGTCCTATGATTTTCATCAGCATGGGCCTGGGCTAGTTCCCAGACACGTTGCCTTTCCTCAGGGAGAAGTGTACTGACTAGGAGCATGTAAGTGTCGTGATGAGTGAGGCTATATGCTTGCAGGACCCATTGAAACTCCCGAATGTAAGTGGTGGGGTCAGTGGTCAATGAGCCTAACTTCCTCTCTAGCTGAGTAATGTCTGACATGGAGAAGGGCACATGTACTCTGATAACACCCTCGGGACCAGATACCTCATGAAGGGGTGAGATTGTCATGGGGATGGAAAGGAGTCCCTTAGACCTGGTAACAGGAGAACTGAAAGAGGCAGTCAGCGGTGGACAGTAATAAGAGGGAGGGAAAGGGGATGTCTCTGCCGAGGAGGAGGTGGAGCGGGCCGAAGAGGGCGGAGGGGAGGGAGATGAAATGGAAGCCTGAGGATCCGTGGAATCAGGTGGAAGAAGAGGAGAGTATAGCGGGAGAGAAGGGGCAGATGGGGTTGGGCATAATGTGGGGGTTCATCTGCCGGGTCAAATGAGGAAGAATCTGTGAAGTCAGGAGTAGAAGCAGGGGAAGGGATGGGTTTGCAAGCAAGGAGGACTTGAGAGGGAGAACAGTAAAAGCAGAGAGCAGAAGGCTAAAACCTTCAATGCAGGGAATCTCCCTCCATTTTTTCAGGCACTGGCAATAGTCAAAAAGGTCTCAGAGGAGATTTGTATCTAACGAGCCTTCTGGAGGCCAATGATTGCCATTATCCAGTGGATATGTAGGCCAATCTTGGGTACAGAATTTGATCAGAATTTTGGGCTTGATGTCTGGTGTGAGGGAGAATGTGGCCAGATTTCTTAATAGACATTTGAGAGATGAGGCTTCAGGTACAGACGAAGAGGCACCCATAGTCACAGGGAGAGATGGAAGAGAGAAAGAGAGAGAGACAAAGGGATAACCTGGGCTGTAATGGCTTCCTGGAAGCTTAGATCGAATGGGGGGTCAAGTGGGCATTCAAAAAATGACCGGCCATCACGAGGAAATATAGAGGGCACTACTCAGATTATTTATTATATTTATTATTTGTTGTCTGCTTCTACCCACAAGGCAGGTGATTATTTTTCTTATTTATTGATGTATCATAAGATACTGTGAAGCAGTGGTTGGAAAATACTGGGCACAGTATAAATGCTTGTGTGAGTGAATGCAAAACTATCTACAACTCTAAAATGTGTATCTAATGAATAAAGATAAGGAATTTTGCTAGGTTACCTGCAAGTAAGAGTGATTGTGTAAAAAAAAGCATCATGAGGCATATATATACACTAAGGAGGCTCCAGAAATATTTTTGGGTTACTCCTTCATTCACTCATGCAAACTTAACTTTTATTGAGTGCATACAATACGTTATATGGATCTGGGAAAACAAGGACAGGAGATTTTCTACCCCAAAGGCAAGGTGTGGATTCCCATCTGGCTACTCTTTTTCTTGGCTCTGAGTGTAGATTTAAATGAGGAAATACATGGAAAATGAAATCCCTTTTTTTAAACAAATGAGATAACTAGGACTCAGGGGTTTCTTAAAGTAGAAACTATTTTGCATTCCCTCTTTTCCCAAAGCAGCAGATTTCTGGGCTCACCAATCAATTAACAGTGTGAGTTGGAGGAGGAGGCAGCTGCCTTTGTCACTAGGATCAATTTCCTCTCTCTCTCAGGGCTGGTGGCTACAGACTCCCCAGGCCACACCTTGTAGCAACTGAAGCTGTAGGCAGCCTTGCTTCCAATAGCACCTTCCCAGGGGATGATCTGTTAACACAGGGGACCCAAGGACTCTCCTGGGATCTAGACTGAGAGTGCCCCTGGGCCTGGTGAATCCTGCCAGTGCCTGCATTACCTGATGGGCCCTGGCCAGGCACCCGCAGCCAGTGGGAGAACAGAAACAAAGTTATAGGCACCTGCCAGGAACAAGAATGCAAGCCATGGGCACTGCAACTCTGGCATCCACCTGCATATTGCTGTTTCACCCCAGGGGTGACCAATACCAGCCTAAGGTGAAAGAGTTTGTTATTGTCTGGTTGTGCAACAAAAGAAGAAGAGGCATAGGTTTGATTTTGTGTCTCCTATTTTTTTATTTTTTAAAAATTCTCTTATGATATTGGGGATGGAATCCAGGGCCTCCCACATGCATTGCAAGTGCTGTTCCCCTGAGCCCCACCCCAGTGCCATGCTCTTTTTCTTTGTGCTCCATTGAGTTGTCAGCAGCTGTGCTGGTTCTTAATTCCAGTGAATCCAAAGTATGGTCTACACTCCATGCCTCCATTGCTCTGGCCTCCCTGTTCAAGCTGTGGTCTCTCTAAGCTGATGACCCCAGGTGAACTCCTGGCTTCTCCCACCTGTAGACTCCTAACTGTATGAAAAGACCAGTGGAGCATATATTTTCCATCCTTTTCTTTTTAAATTAATCACTACCTCTACTAGAGTTTGAATCTGGAATGACCCCTACAGGCCGAGATGCAAAAGCTTTCATCTCAGCCACAGGTGCTATTGGGAGCAGGTGGGAGTTTTAAAGGGGGCGGTGAGTGAGGAGTTTCCTTTTAGGCGCCTGATTTCAGGGGACTGAGGAACTCGGGTCTCTTTATTTTTCACTCTTTTTCCCAGCCATCATTAAGGGAGTACCTTTCGACCATCCACTCCCAGAATGTTATGTGTTTTCACACCAGGCTCAAAAGCAACAGGGCAAACAACCATGGACTGAAGCTTGCAAACCATAAGCCAGAATATACTTTTGTCTTTCTAAGTTGTTTACCTCAGATTTTTGTCACAGTAATTGAAAGCAACACAAGAACAAAGCAGTGGAGGGGATTACATTATAAAAGTTGTAACTTAGTGAAAAATTGGGTGAAACACCCTAGAACCAAGTCAGGAACAGCACCTTGCCAGCATCCCATATTACTGCATTCTTGCCCTAGTCCCTGCTCCCTCCAGATGTATCCTGCGCCCCTGCCCACATGCTCAAAGACTAAGACACCCCAAACACCACATGGCATATCTGGGTGCAGGTCTTGGTTTGCAGGTTCCCCTCCATGTGTGTCTTTTTTTTTTGTACTCTTTCAGTTTCAGTGGAAGGCCTTGTGACCCATGAAGGTTCTTACATCTGGATTCTGTTAATTCATGTTTAGAATATAGTCCACACCTTCATTTCTTTTTCCTCCATATATCATGCAGAATGGGAGCTGGATGTAGAGAGCTGTTCAGAATGATCTCTGATTCTGAAAAAAGTTCTGAATTTTAAATTATGTATTGGGACCTGAGGGAAATAACATTAGAAACAAGATCACAATGCTGATGTCCACCAATTTAAGCTCACCAGGGTGTCAACTGTGGTCAGAGTCAGTTTACTAAATTTTCTGGTGGCTTCACAGCCATGCAGAAGCATCTCAGAAAGAAGCATTGAGCAGTGCCCCCTAGAGGATTCTGGCTTCTACTCAATGACTACAAGATGTGAGTCAGGAAAGGGTAAAGAAGTGAGACAGCTTGGTGATTGGGCATCTTAATTACTTTGTCTCAGGTGTGGGAAGATTACTGGAGAGTGACAGTCCATTTTGGTAAAAAGGCAGCTGTCACTCATGTTAAAAGAAATGAGAGACTCAGAGATTTTTTCTGGCCTTAGAATCAGTCTCCACCTAGTTTTCAATAAGACCACCATGTGGTCCTGCCTGAGGTTTTCATTCTATTAGCAGTGAATGTTTTGACAGGAGGAGATCATGGATGAGCCACCTATTGCCAGGAAAGTCATTTTACTTTCTCAGTTCCTCTCAGGGTGTAGATGAAAACAGCACTTATTTTATTTTGTCAATGGCCATATTTCCAATGGCCTCGAGTTTTAGTAAGAGGAGGTTTATACTTAGTAAGTTATATGATATTTAGATAGGAAGTGTCTCCCAAAAATCATGTGTGAGAAAATATGTAATTGTTCAGAGGTGAAATGATTATATCATGAGAGTTGTAACATAATCAGTGGATTAATTAATTTGGTGGGTTAATAAATTTAAGGGTTTAATTGGTGATAATTATAGGTGAGTAGGATGTAAGCAGATCATTGGGGGTGTATCTTTTTGTTTATATTTTGTCCCTGGCCAGTGACGCTCCCTCAATCCCTCTCTCTCTTGGTAGCCATGAGCTGAGAAGCATTCCTACACCTTCCACTATGATATTCTGCCTCACCTCAGGCCCAGACTGATGGAGTCAACCAGGCATGGATTGCAGCACTGAAACCATGAGTTGAAATTAGCTTTTCCTCCTCTAGGGAGTTTGTTGGGTATTTTGATGGCAGTTATGGAAAGCCAACTAACAGAGTGGATAAAAGAGCTACCAGGACACTTGGGTGGTGGAATGCTCAACTCATCATCATGCTTGAGGGATCAGCATCTGTAATTCTTTGGGGATAAAGATTATCTGAGGCAGATCTAGGAAGAGGCAGTTCCAGAGGTGTACTTGAGGGGAGGCAAGGACGAAGCTGCAGGCCAGGCAGGAAGCTGGCAGAGAAGGGAGCAAATGGGAAAGCTGAGGCCTGCCTCTGGACCATGCCCACTTCTCTGCCTGCTGCATGGTTTCTCTAGGAAAAATGAAAAGGAATGGTGAGCTGTTTAAACCAGTCCTGACTCTCTCAGTAACTTGGTGACATGTCTCAAGACTTCCTTTTGTGAGGGCTGCCCATGACCTCACTCTGGCCAATGGAGTCCTGGGAATGGTCTTAAATGTTATCAAACTAAGAGTATAAAGAGACTGCCCCCTCAATGGCCATTTTCCTTTTGTTCTCGGCAAACCTGGGGTAGGTAATGCCTGGTGTCATTTTTTGCAGGTTTTGTTCTAAATTTTTCAGATTTTCAGAACTTACTTAGTTGGAAATCTAGTTCCTTGTAGCCCAAAGCATCCCCATCACAGTGACAGAGACACCTGGACTTTCTGAGGCAGCAACACACCTGGCCATGAAGCCTGAAGAGGATGGGAAGCTGGGGGAGAAGTTATACTGGGGTTGGTAAAGAAAATGAAAACTTTGTTAGAATCCTCCAGGGGGTATGTTGACACTGTGTGTCAAGATCTGCATCTTGGGACAGAGGCTGCAGCCTGTAAGAAAGCAGGCAGATCCCAGGCCCAAGGCTGTGGGTTATGTCACAGATGAGGAATCCTGCAAGTGATCAGGGATTCTTGGTAAATGTGGACTAATTGTTCTCCACATTTTCAGATATTTCTGTTAGGATTTGATGAGTTTATCACCTGGCTGGGTTTCTGCACTTCCAATCCCTGCAAGGAAAATTAACCACATCCCTTGTAACTATACAGCTACCATCCTTCTACACAGGAGATTTTCTCTCTCCTCTTCTTTGACATTGTTTTCTCCTTTTTTTTCCTTGGATTTTTCAATGTTCCAAATGCAGCTTTTGCCAAACTCTCTAAGAACTTGTGCTTCAGCAGAGTGGCATGCAGGAGAGATAGAGCCTGTTCAAGCAGGAGGAGGAGAGCATGGAGTTGTGGAGTGCAGGGACACTATTGTGGATCAGAAAGCACAGGCCTCATGGTGAGTCAGAGTTAAAAGGTGGGGAGGAGGCCTGGGAGGACCCCTGGTTTGCTTACTCCTCTTTCTTTTAAAATATCCACCTCTAGTGACTTTGAAGGAGGAACAGATGTAGGGAAAGTGAGACACAGAGTTGCGTATTTTTGTAGAACCAGGGATCAGTTTGGCATTGGGGCCAGATCTTCTTCTCTGTCTTGCTGTTTTCACTTCTTGTCACTGAAAATAAGATTAATAATCAACAGAGAGCTTACAGCCAAGGACTCATATGGCCTGCTCCAAGCTGTGGGACATCATTCAGAGTGCTCTTTTGAGCAGAAGAGGCCGGGAGTTGTTACAGGTCTGAAGGGCAAGAGGTAAGAGGATGAGAGAGATGGGCTGAGAACAAGTTGGCATAGTTGAGGAAAGCTTGGTGCAGGCTTGGTATGTTCCAGATATAGGGTTGATTTTCCAGATGGACTGCTGAAAGTGACATGACAAAGGTGACTCCCAGCTTATTTCCTGAAAACTGGAACCATGATCTTTTTATTGACTGAGATGATCCAGGAGCAACAGTTTTAGAGGGAGGTTGTCTCCATCTGTGCAGGCTGCTAGAACCAATTACCATAGACCAAGTAGCTAATACATGACATAAAGTCATTCCTCACCATCCTGGAGGCTTGGAAAATCCGAGTTAAAGGTGCCATCAGATTTCATGTCTTGCCCTTTCTGGCTCTTGGAGAGGCATTCTGTATGCATCCCTTCAGGTGAATGAGCTCCTAGGCCTCTTTGATAAGGATGCTAAGCTAATTTCACTCATAAAGACATATCCACGTGACCTAATCCCCTTTGAGAGGCACCTCCTGGTACTTTTGGGGTCAGGATCCAGCTTTTGGTGTGGAACAACCAGCATTAAGGCTACAGTGAAGGCATGAAGATTTTTACTTGTAAAGGTTGCATTTTGATTTATCTGGCCAGTTGAGGGATGAGTCAGAGTTCATATGATTTTCAGGCCAGAGATATAAATGTGGGGGCACCTGGGAGGTGTTTAAATCCTATACCTTCAGTGGATCTCCTGAGAGAGGACGCTAACCTTCTTAAATGTGGGGGCCCTTGTGCCATCCTGGGAAAGCCATGCCACTGCTTGAGCCTTTTTCTTGACTGTAAAGATGTGAATTAAAGCAGTTTTTCTCCAAATTCTTGTCCTGCTCTGAAATTCTGCAGTGGAATGTCTTCAAAACTGATTGGTCAAGACTGACCAAATGAGGGCTGTCCATCCATCAGTGCTGATCTTCTCTAGGTGAAGATCTGGGTTACCTGAGTTATCATGGGACTTACACTCTGGCTGCTACTGGAGGGAGATCTGGTATGTCTCCCAGGTTTTCAAGCTTCTCAGCAGGAGTTGTTACCTCCAGGAAGTCAGTAACACTCAAAAAACCAGTTGAACGGGACCAGTTTCACCTCTGAAGCCATATCCTCCAAACGTTTTTGCAATCTGTTCTCCAACCAGCCATTAAACCGAGCACTACAGAAAAAACATGAGCCTTCCTGTCTAACATCCTGTTCCACCACAGGGCACTGACATTCCTATTGCAATCATTGAAGGATGCGGACATTACAAGATGACCATGCTCTGTGGAATCACAGGCTGATGCATTAATAGTAGGGTCCTGGAAAATGGGAGGTCAGTCATTGCAGGTAGGTTGGGTTGTTCTGAGAAACAGAGAATAACATGGCCACTAAAATATAGTGAAGAGGTTTGTGGGATGGACTGCAAACTGCCAGCAGCCACAAGTTTAAGATCAGCAAACAGGATGTGCTGAGACCTACAGGAGCACCTAAACTTGCAGCCCTCCATAAAGCAACAGGTGGGGTGGCTACGAGCCAGAACTCTGGAAATATTGCTGCAATTTGAGGCCAGAGATCTGACCTTGGGGTCCCAGAAAATGAGGCCCAGCCACTCATTTCAAAATCATATTGTAAAGTAATGGAGAAAACAAGGAAGGAGCTTTCCTCACCATGGCCATATCAGGAAAGCAAAATGAGTAGCAGGGTCTCGGTCCTGTCCATGAAATGCTTTCATGAGCTTCCAGTTAAATAGAGAAAGCATTGAGTCAGAGCCAGAGGTCTGAACAGGATGCAGCCATGGGAAAACTGATTAGGTCATTGTCATCTCCTTGGTGCTCCTAGGAGGGCTTCTTTTCTATTGGGATGTAGGTCCAGAAATGGGCAATTTGGTTCCGACTGGACACATGCACCTGCTTGGTTGGGCCAGTATTGTCACCAGGTGATATCAGCTGCAAAGTTCTGCTGTTCTTGGGAGGGGCATGGCAATGACTGGAGAATTTAAGGGCACTCCAGGGCTGTGGAACATGATGATATGAAGACTGACACTGAATGTCCCTGAAAACATTAGAAAGCCCTTAGGTATTCTCACCTCAACTTCTTGTCCCTCTTCAAGACAGGGCTAATAAAACTTGTGCTATCAGGTTTTAGAAGAGGACTCTTTAAAGGAGAACAAACCTTTATGCAGAGCTGAATAGGATTCTGAAGACAAATAAAAAAGGAAGACATAGATGCCAGGCTTCCTCCTCCTTTGTACCAACATAATAAGCAGCTTGTAATTCTGTGATGGGGACCTGCACACTCCCTCAGCTGGAATCCTGATTCTGTCATTTTCTATTTAATTCATATTGGTTGAGTGACTTCACTGTGTTTAGAAGCTTGGTATGAAAAAATAGATGCTAAACTGTGCCATTACATCAGATCATGCTGAAGACCCAAGGAACATTATGCCTCGTAACAACACTCGGAGCACTGTGAGTGTACTTAAGACTTGTTCTTCCCCAGGACCAATAGATTCTGTAGCCAATTCCAGATTCTCCCTACTTGGAAAGATAGCCAGGAGCACAACTGGATTCACAAGTGTCTCGGTACCCCAGAGGAATACCTCACCTGCTGGTTCTTCCCCTTCCATGAACTCCCTCATCAGATGACATCAGAGTGATTCACTATAGTGTGGGCAACTCAGAACCTTTAGATGGATATGTGAAGGTAAGACACAAACATATCACTGATACACAGAAATAGGTACAAAGTGACATTCACGGTTGTAATTGGGACGTGTCAAAGGGAAGTACACAAAAATATTGTTGGATGCTTGGTGGGACTGAAAGGATAGGGATGTGGACCGAGAATCAGCAGATCATTACTGTACACAGAAAGTCCCAGAGAATCGGCTGCAAGTGTCAGAGCTTATAATTGTGTGCAGAAGTGCACAGGTATGCTGGGGCTCAGTCTGTCAGTAAAACAGCCATATGAATAGGATGACAGTAAAGGAATGCTAGGAGTTTAAGGAAAGGTAGGACATTTAGGAAGAGCTCTCTCCATCAGACTTGGTGTTGATTCAATAATGAATAAAAAGATGAAAGGTATCTTGTATTTTCAGAATAGTGTGCTTGAGCCTGTTGTCCTGTCACATGGAGGCTGAGGCAGAAGTTCAAAGTCAGCTTCACATATGCAGATTTTGAAGATAATGCTGAAGTCAGTTGGAGTGCTGGTGTCTGATAGAGAAGTAGATCTAAAGAGACAAACTTGAAGTTTTGTACAAAGTGGCCCAGAGTCCGTTAGGCATAGAGGGGGTTCTTATGTATAATTGGAGGGAAATTAGAGATCCCACTAGGAAAGCTAGGGCACTGATACTCTTGTTGGTGGAACCCTTAATATTCTGAATTTCATTAAAATTGTGCAACAGAGCACACATTCAGAAAGAGCACATGCCTTTATGATCATTACCAGGCAGTTAAAGTGAATACTCAGGTGCCACATTAGGTTGCAGGCACTCCCAGAAGTCTTCTGTCCTCTTGCTCAACCACAGCCTCTAATGTCATCACTTTTTGACTCAGGTAGTGACGTCCTGCGTTCCTCTGTTTCTACACTGCCCAGTGCTGCTCACTAGTGTCACAACTGAGTTTTACCTGACTCAGACTTCATGTACATTCTTCCATGTTTTATTTTACTGGATGTTGCTTCAACCTGTCAGTCATGGTGGATAGTGTGCCTTCAGATGAGCATGCTCAGGTGCTTATCTGTGTGGTGCAAGAGGCTGCTTGGGTTATATCCAGGCCCAGGACTCTTCCCCATGCCATGGTACTTTGGTGGAGACCTTGAACATGTGCCCCATGACATTTCTACTGCAGATATACCAAGAGTGCATTGCTGGGATCTGGAATATCCATAACTTAAATTCCATTAGACAAAATGCTTTTCACAGGCCTGACACCACCCACAAGTTCCATAGACTTGGTGGTTTCGCATCACTTCATGTCCTCACCAATGCTTTTCAGGAGCTTCTGTGCTCACTCAGGTTGCTGCAATTTGCCACCAGCTTCCATGTATCCATGGAGTCCAGGACTAGGATGAGTGTCTTCAGGCAGCAGTGGAAACAGTGTGTCTTGTCTACACAGCAGGCTAGTCCTCAGAATGACTTAGAAAAGCATCCCTGGAACTCAAATCTTGGCTGATCCTCTTACTAACTTTCTAGTCATTGGAGATTTAATTAACTTCCCTGTGCCTCTATGTCCTTGGGTGTGGAGCAGGGGTGAGAATTTGTGCCTCCCTGGGTCATCTTGATGATTAACAAGTAAAGGCTGCATAGCATTTGGAAGGAGGCAAGGATGCTGTAGGGGATCCATATCTGTGAGCCAGAACTGGAGCCTTCCTAGGGCAGAGTGATGACTATGTTCTACAGAAGCTCTGTGGAATCACAGGCTGATGCATTAAGAGTAGAGTTCTGGAAAATGGGAGGTCAGTCATTGCAGTCATGGGGATTGTTACATATCACTGGTAGAGCTTGGTGTGTCTAAGTGTATCATCTCTCAGAGAGGAATAGGCATCATCCTTTCCGAGCTGAGTCCAGAAGAAGGAGTTGGCTGTTTTCAAGGACCTGTGTTCATCTGATATTCAACAAAGTGACAAAAATGCCCCAAAATAACAATTTACAGGAGGAAAAGTTTATTTAAGCTAATGCATTCTCAGGTCTTAGTACTTGGTTTCCCCAGCTCTATTGCTCTGGGCCTAAGAGTGAGGCAGAACATCATGTAGCAAGGTATAGCAGAGGAGAGCTGTTCAGTTTATGGTAACTGGGAAGCAGAGAGAGAGGGAGGAGCTTTGAAGGCAAAATTATAATCCCAAAGGGCATGTTCCCTTTCACCTAATTTCTTCAGCCAAGCCTCACATCCAGTACAGTAGTCTTCAAATCCATCAAATGAATTAATCCATTAATCATGGTCATGGTTCTTGTATTGTAATCATTTCAGCTCTGAATACTGCTACCTTGCCTAACATGAGCTTTTAGGAAGACATCTAACATCCAAACCACAATAGGATGGGTAATGTTGTAGGAAAATAATTTCTCTTTCAAGAGCAAGAGTGCTTCCTCTCTATGAGATGTTCAGAGGGCAGTATCACAGTGGACAGTCACTGGCTGGGAAATGTCCTCATGGGCTTCTGGTCCACTCTTACTTGGCCTTCTGACTAGCTGATGGCAATGGTGGCAAGGGCTGGTCCTTCCCTTTGGCAGAATGCACAGATGAAATGGCTTCAGGGTTTCAGGTGGCTGAGGATGTGCTGGTACTCAAGATGAGTTGAGGGTTTCAGGACCCAGCAATGGGCAAGGCCACAGCCCATCCAGCAGTTGTTTGGTTCAAATTCATTTTAAATCTTCTGGTCACATCAGGAGGAAGTTTCAGGTTAGTACTGGTAATCCTGAGCCACTAACATGTGTGTATCTTTTGGGGGGGAAGGAGAAAACTGGCCCTGCCCAGAGGCATGAGAGCCCTTGTGTGCACTGAATGTTTCATCAGTGTTTTTCTTCATTGGCTAGGATTGTCTTCTTTCTGGCCAGCATCTGAGAGCTGTGGCTGGGTGTCATCCATGGGGCATGAGTCTCTTCAACTACTCTAAGGTGAAATCCAATGGAGTCACATCAGCCTTTGAAAACCTGTAATGAGCCTGGAGAGCAAGGTCTTCCTACCTAACCTTGGGCAAGTGAACTAGGGATGGTCAGTATAAGAAAAAAACACTTGTGTGTAAACTCAGGTAATGATACATTATTAGACACTTGCTTGCTTTCAATTTAGCCCACACACCATTTAATGCACCTTTTTAAAGCAATTCTCTCTCTCACCTCAGTGTATGCATCCTGTGCACAGCTGCAGATATCTTAGCCATCACCCCCATCTAGTTTGAATAAAAAGTCACTGATTTTCAAACTGTGTGCTGTGAACTCTGGTCAGGAGAGGTACTTTGTAATTTGGGGATCTGGAAGAGGATCTGAGTTTTATCCCACTACCTGCTGTTACTCTACTCTGCCTCTTCAGTTGATTTAGATTTGCTTTTATACATTGGGGTTCCTTGTAAATTTTAGGTTTAAAAATCCGTGTTTTTAAATTTTTTGGAGAAATTTTAGAAAGTTTTGGCTTAGGTAATTTGATTCTTTTTGAGGTTGCTTCTACTTTTAACATTCCCTCATTACATGTACTAATTTTCTTACCTTCATGATAACATACATTCTGCTTAAATAACCCCTCATACCATCTCTGAAGTATGTTGTAATCCCACAATCCCAGGCCCATGGCTGGGCAAATCAGAGGGTTTCATGAAAGTCCCTCAAATCAGTGAGTGAACTCTGGGCTAACTGCTGCCAGTGTGCAAGAAGTGTAGGGGACAGAGAAAGATTTTTAGTATGTTGTAATAGGTCATCAGTGACATTTCACTAAACATGTTGTATCCTACACTGGGCATTGCAACTTAGCAAACTTTCTTTTTCTTAATATCAAAAAGTAAACAAGTAATCAAGGGTACCCTCATTGCTGGTGGTCATGTCAATGAGAGACAAAAATGTCTTTTATGCCTCAGGGTTGTGAGCAAGGCCAACTGGCTCCATTAGCTCCTCCTCTGTTTTCCAAAGTTCCATCCTCTTCATGTCTGTTTAGGCTTTTCATCACTGAACCCTGCTCTTGCAATCTTACTTTTTCAGGACTATGCCTCAGAAATTCATCCTCCACTGTTTGCACTCTGTGAAATACAAGGCAAGAAGGTTCTTGTTCTGTGCTGTGACTCAGTTCTTTTCACCTGTTGAACTTAAAATGCTATCTCACCACTGTTCTGAAAAGATGACCATCATCTCTGGAAACTTTTGGTTAGACAGTCATCTTCAAGGATGCAAAGTATTCTGCAAATACTGTCATATAGAGTGGGCTATTGATAAAAAGCTTCTAACAGCTAGTGGAGGACAGTTGGTGAGGAGCAGAAAGACCCAGATATATTAAATCTCTCATTTTCTACTGGTATGTTACTCTTTACTAGAGAGATGCACACATAGGCATGGTTGATTATTCTCATCAATTGGATCAATCACATGCACAATGACTGCATTTCATCATGCTGAGCAGGCTTGCCCATTCTCCACAGTCTTGAAATTATGGCAGAGACACCACACTGGAGGTCAAGAGACTGGGGTAGAATCCATGTGTTATCTGGTATCTGTCATCTTTTGTAGCACTTATGTTTTTCCTGCAGAGATGGCAGAAGGCAAAATTTGAGTCTCATTTAATCTATCTGGCCTCTTCATGTTGTGTAGGTTGGTCTGATTGAAATGGCACTTTGAAATGTCTGGATTTGAAAGGGCCCCTTATCTCTGAGGCCCTACCTGTGTTTCACAGATCAGGACATATACAATCTACTTCTCCTTCTATGCAAATTAAACACCTAGCCTGGCTCTAGCAAGCGGCTTCTGTTTCCATAACAATAAATCAGTTCTTTTACAACCAAGAAAATGCATGCAGTAATGTTGATTTCTGTTAGAGTCTGTAAACAAGTCTGGATGGCGCCTGGCCAAATGTCAGAGGGAGTGGTTTGTGAAGTAACAAAAGCGAGCCATTAAGTGTGGAGATTCCTGATTGGCTGACTGCTGTATCTAGTTTATGCTAATTAAGTTAAGCTGTGCAAAATTTATAAATACCTCTGTTATCCTACAATAAACGGCTTCCATTCCTGCTGCTGCACCAACATATACAAGTAATTCGTCACCCCCAAGGATATTCTGCTGCAGCCGGGCAGCAGCAGATTCTCTCTCTCTCTCTCTCTCTCTCTCTCTCTCTCTCTCTCTCTCTCTCTCTCTCGTTATCTTTTTTTCACAATTAAAAATTGCCAGAATCTATATACCGTATTATTAAATTAATAAATTTCTTTATGGATTGAAGTTGATGAAACATAACAGAACCAAATATCTTCAATTAACTGTAACTTTTGATTTTAAGATACACCATATTTAGAAGTTTAAATATGAAAAACTTTGACTTGCAAAGATGGACACACTTCTTTTGAGTAGCTTGTCTTTTTTATGCATTCTCTTAGGAGGTAAAAATGCATTGCTCTAAAATACACATAATTGAGCTTTGGAATACAAGTTTAGAAAAAACTAAATTTACATTGGTAATATGAGAACTTCTGAGGAAATTTGTTGTTTCAGTAGCTAAATAATAGCACATTACAATTGAAAACTTAAGATTTCTTTTTAATTCTCAGTGTGCTGACCCCTTTTTTCAACACACATTTGAGGAAAAATAATACATACTAAGTTTAATTTTATCAAAACCAGAAACCATTTATATTAAAATAAAATTACTATGAAAGAATTCAAGGTATACATTCCAAGGTCAAGTACCTTATGAATTGCTCTCTTTAATTAATCCATTTAACAGTTAGTTGAATCTTCTGCAATGCTAAAAAATAGTACAATATAAGAGTTAGAAAGGTGGACCATGCCTGTAATCCTCCAAGCTAGGGAGGCTGAGGCAGGAGGATCCTGAGTTCAAGCCAGCCTCAGTAGCAGTGAGGCACTAAGCAACTCAGTGAGACTTTGTCTTCAAATAAAATACAAAATAGGGCTAGGATATGTCTTGGCATTTGAGTACCCCTGAGTTAAATCCCCAGTAGAAAAGAAAAATTATTTTTCACTAACTTGTGTTTTTAAACATTAAGACTTCAGTTGAAAGAAAGGAGTTCTGATTTGTTTTTAGGAAGTTTCTGAATGCAGCATGAATGTGTGCTTGTGAAGTAGGAAAAACACTTCCTTAAATTTCTCTTTTCCAGATTAAAAGTAACAGTCAGCAAAAGTGCAGTGAAAATCTTATCTAAAATGTGTACATTATAGAATTCTTATTCATATACTTTTTTAAAAAAGGAAAATATTTAAATATTTGACCAAAATCACACTTAGAATACATCTTCTTTTGGTTTGCAATCCTGTGATTTTCTGGAATATCTGAACAATCCTCCAAATGAGTTATCCCATTATACAAATACTTCTTAAGTATTTAAGCATGTATCAGTGAGACAGGGCACCTATAGTCTGATTTTGGGCTTTAAGTTCCTGAGGATCCAGGAGCAATCTAACCCAGTTGTAACCAACTCTTCATAAGTTGTGTGGTTGAGTGTAATGGTAGTGTACAGGTTGTTATGGCATCAAAGTGTAGACCACTGACCCAGCCTGTATGGAATTCAGGTGGAGAAGAAAGTAGATGCAGATGTGGAGAATGTTTTCCAGAGAGATAGTGCTTCAGTCCACCAGTACTCTTTGAGAGTCTTCAACTGGGTGAAGAGGGACTATATGTAGCCTGTGTAATGGGGATAATCTGTAGATTTCAATAGTTCCAAGCTCTCTTAGGATGTTATATACAGTATCTGTAAGATCATAGTGAGGAATGAGTTTCAGATGTATGTAGAGAGAGGATCATAGTCTAATGTAAATTGTTTTCATTTTATTCTGAAAACCTTTAAAAGTTTTTGAAGAACTTCAAGTAAAAAAATATGGTTTTTGTGATCATGGTTTGAGATGGGTCATTGGGGGAAGGGAAGGCAAGTAGCAATGTTGGTGGCAAGAAAGTTACTAATATTTTATATATTTGTTATTGTTTGTTTGTTTGTTTTGTTTTAGTTGTAGTAGGACACAATACCTTTATTTAATTTTTATGTGGTGCTTAGGATTGAACCCACCACCCTGTATGTGCTAGGTGAGTGCTCTACCACTGAACCATAACCCCAGCCCCTTACTTATATAGTATTAATGAAATAATCTATGTGAGTAATGACAGTTGGCAATGCAAGTAAAAAAGAAGAAACTGTGTTTACAAGCTTAGTGTTGCACACCTAAAGATAGTTGATCATGATTTGTCTCATTAGCACTTCCAGTCTCAAAAAGGCAGAATTATTATTTCATTGAATAACCACTTCATTACCAGCATTCTTATTTTTTTCTGATGAAATCTAATTTTATTCCTTATTTCCAATTCAGACTGAACCATTATTATTTAATATCTGAAATTATTGTTAGGATTTCCTGACTTGTCCTCCTGCCTCTAGATTTTCTCATGAAGCTCTATAACTTAACACTCATTCTCACCATTCTTCCAGCAGTGTTGCTTCTTCTTTTTGTTTTTAATATTTAATTTTTTAGTTGTGGATGGTTATAATACCTTTATTTTATGTATTTATTTTTATTTGGTGTTGAGGATCGAACCCAGGTCCTCGCATATGCTAGGTGAGTGCCCTACAACAGAGCCCTGCATTTTACTTTTTGTACACCATCAATAGAGTTATGGATTATGGGTTCTACCATTTTGATTATTATGAACATTCCATTTGGTCATAACTATTGAAAGGAAAGCTTTCAATGCCATTATACATTATTCCACTGGGCAGAAAACATCCATCATGTACCATCATTTAAGTGTCAAAATCAGGGGCAGGGGATGTGGCTCAAGCAGTAGTATGCTCGCCAGGCATACAAACAAAGATGTTGTGTCCGCCAAAAAATAAAAAATCTCTCTCTCTCTAAAAAAATGTCAAAATTATTTGAAAACCAAAAGCAAATATGAGTGTGTGGCGTTTTTGTTCCTGTTCTGCAACATTGTGTTGGAAGAGGGGAATAATGTAGGTGACATACTACAGTTACCTTTTGGATCCCTTTTATCCAATTAAAATGAAATCCTGTATTAGAGAGAAGTTTATAATGCAGAGTGAAAGTGAACAATGGAACAATAATCCTAGGATTTCTCTCTATATATGCATATGTATTGAGAGATAATTTTAAAATTAAATAAATCTTTTTTAGGGTAGAGTGTCTTAGGGGTCATGAATTTAAACTTTTATCCTATTTTGAAACCCCTTCTGTAGTACTCTACTAGATATCAACTGACTTTTCCTTCTCAGTCTTCATTCATGGTCATACACTTGCTTCTTCATTATATTAATTATTATTCCCATTCTATGATATTAGTATAAAATGTTCTAAAGTTTACATGTTTCATGCTAATTGATTCTTGTCTTTGTCTTCATCATCATCATCATCTTCTTCTTCTTCTTCTTCTTCTTATTATTATTATTATTATTATTATTATTATTATATTTATTGTTCAGAAAAAAAAACCTGTTTCCATTGCCAAGAGTTAAACATTTTGTATTAAAAGTCACAGGCCAGAACAGCAGATCATGCTATTTGACACCATCTTCATCACTGGCTGTTCATTTTCTACATTTTTTTCTTTTTCAAAGTCAAAACAATAAACTAAAATAAGAAATTAAAAAAAAACAATATTTATGTACCAAACATGCTCAATTCCTATGTAGAACTTTGTATACCAAGAAGGCCATGCTCATCAATTTTTATTTCATTGTTATTTATCTATCGTTAATTGATTGAAGTTGGTGGTGGTCAGGAGATTTGTTGAGGTTAGTGAATTATTCCATTATTAAACTTTTATTATTTAAGCCACTTTAAGAATAATTTTAAAATGGTCCTTGTGAGGACTATGAGTCATCCTGTGTAGAGTTTTCACATTTGGTTTTTGCTTTTCCAATGAAAATACTATATTACTAAATCATTTGTTTCTACCATTATGATTTTAAAATTTGAAAGGTAGTTCTTTATAAATAGGGAGAAAGAAAAGATAGATTTTCATATTTTCAGCTTTTGAGTATATGGGCATCTACTCAACAAATATTTACTGATACTTCCTTAGGTCTTGCCCTCAGAGAAGAGTACCTGTTGAGTAGTAAGTGAAAGGTAATGTTAGGTTATCATTGTAATTTTGTATTTCTTTTGTTTATGATAATTATATATGCCTTAATTGCAGACTGAAATGACTGCACAAAATGAAAGAGAAATAATCAGCTTCATCCTTTACATGTTTTTTTTTAAAAAAGAAACTTGAAAATATCTGTCTTTTTACGTAATCTCATGTGAAAATAGCTGAGAGTTCAGTGCACAGAGAAGGTTGAAACAGGTAGAAATATTGTCAAAAATAGATATTTCTACTTGTTTAGAAGGAAATAATCATCTTTCTTTGTTGAGAATGTCTGCAAAGGAAAACAAATAATGTGTAAACATGAACAAAATTAAAGTAGAAAACATAAAAATTTACATAGCATTTACAATAGTAAATTTTCCAGGTGTTAATTTGATTAGTTCTTGCAATATAATTTAGTGTGAACACAATATATCAAGTCACTTACTGCTGATATATTGCTGGTACTTTTCTTAGTTCAAATATTGTTTACATGAATATTTTTCCATCTAAAGGAATAAGAATATTTTATAGCCCTCATTATAGCACTAGTATTAAATATAAATTTTGGTTTTGAAACTTAGAATCTGACTAGCTTATTAGTGACCTTAATATATATATATATATATATATATATATATATATATATATATATATATATATATATATATATAATAAACACACGTAACAAATTTAATTGAGCTTTTAAAAAGCAAAGCAGTTTTACATAAGTGAGAGATTCTTATTTTTCTCTATCAAATAATTTCTGTGTTAGAAGCACATATAATATGATAGTGTAAAAAAATCTTACATTTGTACATATACAGCTCCATATTGCTAAGTATTTTTATTAGTTGCGATTCAAAGGAAGTAGTTAGATAAATACACCCCCAGTGGAGTTTCTGTGATAATGTATTATCAAAAATTGGATTATCATAATGAATCCTGAAAAGTGCAAGTATAATTTTAAACAGTCCACCATTTGCTTCAGGCAGGAGAGTAAGGTAGGAGTTTTCAATTAAGAGGAGGTTACAAAACACAAAGTTAATAAATGATTTAATACTTTTTCTTTTTTACCCAATTTAGAAAAGAAGTTGCATTACATAAACCAGAAGTTATTGTGAAAATGAAAAAAAATTGACAACAGAAATGACTTCAGCATATAGTGAGTTGTGAAGGCACTACATTTATTCTCTTATGGAGCCAAGAGCAGACATAAGCTTCTTGAGCTTCTGCCAAACTCTTAGGCAGAAAACTAACAGAATTGCTACTGATAGTTCTATTCATGACTTAAGATAATGGTTGCTATGGAAGACTAAATATTTTAAATTTATTAAGCTCATTTCTTCTTGTTGTTGTTGTTTGTGGTTTCAAACATTTTAGAAGACTGTAAAATCCTTTAGATGATATATGTAATATTAAGAATAATAGCATTAAAATATATTATAAACCAATTGGAATTTTACCACATAAAATGGATGTTGCTGGTGTTGCTGGAGTTGGGTTGGGGTTATACTTTATACACTTTATTAAGGGAGAGTAGGCATTTTTCTGAAGATAGTGAAATGATGTTCCTCAGAAATATGACCAAAAGGCATTGTCCAGGTTTTAGTAGTTGTTTTTATTTCCCTGCGCATATATTTGCAGCTGCTGTCTGTCTGGTAGATATCATTTTTGGTGCCTCAAGAATGGGAAACAGACGTGGATGAGAAGTGCAACAATAAAAATTGCATAAGGAAGTGTGGGAGTAAAATAAAAGGTGTTTTCTGTGCAGGAATTGTAGAACATTGACTGGCATACATTTAGCTCTCTTGAATAAAGCAATTGGCCTTAGTTTTTCAGCTTTTAAGAATTTCTTTATAGTGACTGGTTAATTATTTTGAATTGGGGTCACATCAAACTAGGGTTGAAGTAGTGGTCTGAGGGCATATAGTACACAACATGCAACACTGCATAAGCTACATTTGTATTTTCTTGGGGGAGTGCTCCTTTGGCTGTACACACGGCATGACCTGCTAGGATAGAAAATATGTTGGCACATGTTTTTGTATATGTGTACTGGAGATTGAAATCAGGGCTTTGTGATGCAAGGCAAGCACTCTACCAACTGAGCTATATCCCCGGACCCTGGCTCATGTTCTTAACCAAATGCGACAAGCAAAAGAAGAGTGAACCTTTGTTTTTTATGTTATTCTAAAATAGCTGACATCTTTTTAAAAACAAAATTTTACTACTTGGCCATGACTGTGTCATCATCTGATAAACTTTCCTGAGATTTGTGAGGGTTTAGTAGCAGAAAACAAAGATTTTGGATCTATAATAGCTAGTTTGATTCCCTTAATACTCTGTTTTGGTAATTCAAGTGCCCCTGGCTGGTTGAGAGGCAAGACCAAATTTCACGTGATAAGATACTAAGGTCAGTTCTTTGCAAAATTTGAGATGAAGTCCTCACTGTCCTATTTGATTCTGTGTTATTAAAAACTCAATGTGATTTTTGCCTTATTTGTTGGTACTGCCAAGAAATGACCTTGGAATTCATGAAGTAATGATGATTCTATAGTCCTTAATATATTTAGAAAATAGGCTTAGGCAGACAATATCAGAAAAGATTGCTAAGAGTGTCTGTTGATAAGTTCAATCTATGCTTTTCACATTTTTCATATCTTTATTGGTGCATTATAATTATACATATATAATGATGGTATTCATTACTACATATTTCTACATATACACCCATTATAACAATATAATTTGGGCAATATCATTCCCCAGTATGCTTCTTATTTAAAACATAAATTAGAAGCCTACTCAGTTATTTTCCATTCTTTCAAATGTAAAAATTTTGAACTGCCTTGTTTCATAGGTTTAAAGTATGAACTAAAGGGAAGAACATTGTTACCACGATAACTTTTATCTGCAAAATATGAAAAAGTGAGGATTATTGATTTTCATTCTGTTAAGCTTCCCTTATGCAGATAATAATGCAAAATTATTGAGAATTAGAACCTGTAGTACAGATAATAGCATGTACAAATGATGTTGGCATTAACAATATAAAGAAACATTATTGATCCCTTGAGGATCTGTTATTGTTATAAACCAAAAAACCCACTCCTTGGTGTTCAGAAATCATAAGTGGACCTATTTGGAATCCCGAGGAAAGAAGTCCTGTGCTAACAGATATGTGCTTATATTGAGTGGTACAGTTACCAAATGAACGAGGGAGCAGGACGTGCCTACACTGCCTTAACCAAGAAGAAAGGAAGCACTTGGAGAAAGAATCTTGCTTGTTTTCTTTATTTTCATATTGCCACTAGATTGCAAATCCCCTGAGAGGTCTGTGCTGTGTAAGGATTGTTGAAGTCCTTCCCTCATACATGTTGTGTATCGATCAGAATGATATTGTGCATTCAGAAGAATCTAGCTATCTAGCCAGGAAGCTGCTTCTGTCTTGCTATTGGTGCATTTGCTTCATGTAGCAGACATGTGTGCATGGGACTCACATGTGCATCACATATTTCTTTCTAATTCTACTCAACATTAAAGAGTATTGTCATTCAAGTTGAGGGCAAGACCATTGTGATGTAGAAAATGTGAAAAAGTAAAGTTCTCAAACATTTTCTCTTACTTATTTTTAGTGACTGTGATTCACCATATTTTTTATCTTTATTTAATTTTAATATCCAGTGGAAGAAGACACAGAATAAAGTTCACAATCAGGAAGAAAATCTATATCCACAGCCAGTGATCAGCCTTTGCACTCTCTGGAGAGACAAATGAATGGGAACCAAGAGAAAGGGGACAATAACTGAAAAAGAGAAAGGAAAAAAGATAAAATGAAACCCAAGAAGAGAATGCTGAAGGGTTTGGGAGGCACGTTCAGGTCTTTACCACTATATACCAGAGCATCCTTAATTATACAGTCATGCACTTGACAACAGGGATACCTCTGAGAAATGCATCTTAGGTGGTTTCATCATTGTGCACACATCTTGGAACCTACATGGTATAGCCTACTATGTGCTTGGCTATTTAGTACATGCATTATATAAGTGATCTGTGGTTTACCAAAATGTTAGGTGGCACATGACTCTATATTACTGTGAGATTTAAATAAAAAACACAAGAATCACCGATTTGAAAACAGTATCTTTGGAGACAATAAAAATTCTTTTATTATTTTCAGTCTTAGCTACTGCACTTGTACTTTTATCAGAATTTTGCTTTAGTTACTTCAACATCCTTCAAACTGATATCTTGCCAAACATGTAGCTAACCCTAGGGAGGAAAGAGGGAGTCTTGTGTATCCTTACTCTATATAACAGGACGAGGTCCATGGAAACAAAGGGCTATTAAAGTACTGTTTTTTTTTTTCTTTTTTTGTGTTGCAACAGTGGATCTTTATCTATATTTAACCCAGAGTTCAAGTTGTGGTAGCATTTAAAAGTCCATTAATAACAAGTCTAATAAAAAATATGTTACACTAGATCTTCAATTAAGCTGTGTTGATTAATTTAATATTTATTACTTTAATCTGCAAAGATTGATTAAATGTTATCTCTGTGAATTTCTTGACAGTTTTCTTTGCGTTCCTAAATTATACCCTAGGATTACTTAGCACATCATTTTTTACAAATCATTGCTGGTACAATATAAGTGACAAGTTGTTTAGAAGTTTCACTGAAATAAAATGTTCACCTAAGTTGATTTATAATATTCAGGTATTTAAAGTTAAATATAAAAATTGCCTGATTGTTCCATAAATTAAAGTTCTAAACATCAAGATGATGATGGTTTAAAATTCAAATCATAAAAACAATTTAAAAATCAAATCATATAGAACAGTCTCTTGACTTTTCAAAAAGTAATTACTCTATGTTATGAATCCCTTCCTTTTAACTTGTTTTTAATTGCAGAATGTGAAGAAGAGTTTTATTTTCGTGGACTTAGGATCCTCATGTTGACCTCAATAACTCGGGGTGTTACAAGTATGTCATATCTGAAAACTTGAGGAATCAGGACTCAGCCAGATTGTCACAGAGCACAACAGATGTGTTCTGTAAATGTGATGAAGACCAACGCATGTAAGAAGGAAATTGTAGGTTAATATTAACATAAAGTATGGCCTGTTCACAGTATTATCTTTGATTTAAAATAGGATTTATTTCTCCAATCATTCAGAGCAATGAGATCTTCATTATTTTCATTAGACTTTTTCTTATTTGTATACTACTCTTTGTAAATCCTTCTTCAGTCAAATCATCATTCTTCATTGTATTCTGTGTCCAAACATATTCACGGAACAAAATAGCTCTTACTGCCTTTTGTTTTAGCTCCTCTATTAGCCAGGGGGCTCTTCTTTCCATATATACAATCTGACACCTCAGACACTGGCACTTACACAATGCACAAGACACAGGCTGCTGTCCACCTATTAAAATTTAAGGAATTTGTGCTAGTGTCATCTTTAAATTAGAGAATAATAGTTGGAAGAAACTTCCTAAAAGAATGCAGCACAGTTGCATTTCTAGGGCTCTCCTGAAGGTATATTGAAAAGTAATAGCTTGTTAGTTTCATTCATCAACCAATATTTATCTGATAGATATAAGGGTTTGGACTTGTTATGATATAATTGGTAAAAAAAATTTCTAGTCTTCTGGGATTACCTTAATTATAAATCATTTATGTCTACAATTTGCAACTTCAATGGTTGACTTACAATTTGGGTCCAGAAGAGTACATTTTGAGCAAAATGTATATTGTTTTAAAGGAACCATGAAACTTCATGGCCTTTTTTTTCTTAAATGGCTTGTAGAACATTATATAAAGTTTTCTCCAGATCCAAATCCACAGACTTCACCTATAATCTATAAGGAAAGCCATGCTTGTAGTAGAAAAAAATTGACCTATTTATAATTTCAAAAACCTGCTTACTCTTGAAAACCAAATTATATATTCTTGGGCAGGGGCTGAAGTTTCTTTCATTTTTTTCTTTCTGTTTTTTAATTAGGCTAATATTCTTCCAGTACTTGAGAATGTCTAGTAAGAAAATCATAGATACCTAAACTTCCCTGGATACCTGAAAAAATTTGTTTGCTAAAGTCATTCCACATATTTTTATTTATGAGAGTAGTTTTTATAAATTTTGAAAATAATTATTAAACCTTACTATTATTAAAATTAAGTAGATCATACAAAACTCAGTAATAATTAATACTCAAAAGTAATCCCTTCCTAATTAATTTTACCATACTATAATCCCAGGTTCTGAGATCATCTATACTGTTTAAATTTTGAATTAATATAAACATTCAGAATTAATATACAGATTTACATAATATTGACTGCTAGAATTTGTAATGAGATGGCAACAAATCTGTAGATAATTTTGGGTAGAACTAACATTTTATAATATTCAATATTCTTTCATGAGACTGGGTCTCATTCCAGCAGATGCAGCACCATATCTGGCATGATGGAAATGAGAGGAAAGTGGTAGCCAGGAGAAGGGCATTCTGGAAATAGAAGATTCAAAGTTCCAAAGGAATATAGAGAGGGGACATCCAACAGGAAAGTTAATGAAGGGCCAGTTGTCACTGGGCTGCTTGTTTGTGGGGTCACAATGAAGGCAACAGTAATCACATAAATCTGATAAGAGGCAATGAAGTAAGCCCAGACATTTCTCTGATTCTTTTGGAAGCTGAGGGTTGCTGGAGCTGATGAGGTCAGGCGGGCTGATCTCCATGGAGTGGCAGTTCTGGGATGTATGAGAGGACGTGTTTGCCATGGTGAAGGAAGTGAAGAAGTGCTGCTTTTTGGTGTTCTTCTTGGTGTTGAAGTGGTTTGGGGCAGTGCTGCTCTGGAATGCTGCTGAGGTATATTCTTTAGTATCAACTCCTGGCATGGAAGGATTACCCCATTTTGTCAGCTGCTTAGCAGCAAAGTTAAACTCAATGTAGGAAATCAGAAATATTTCAGTTTTTTCTGCCAACATTCCTCCAGCACACCTTTCATTCACTCTTTGTATCACGGTCAGAACAAATAATAACGGTGGTTATTATTTGCTGATTTTTTTGTCTTGCACTTCAAAGTCATAAAGTGATTTTCACTGAGGTAGGGGCTGAGACGATGGTTTAATAATTTGAACCAAATTGCTTCAGAAAAAAAGCCATGGATCCCATTGACATATCCTGTGGAGCCAGTTTTTAACAATGTGTCGCCAAAAAATGATGATGCCACATTTGCTGAATTTAAGTCTCCAGGCTCTTGTTTTCATAGTTATGAAATGCTTTAAGAAATGGTAACAGGTATACCCTTCACTGGGGCCTCCAGGATTGCACCCAAGGCTGCCATCTACACTGGGAGCTCTACAGATTTTTGCATTACAGTTAGTGAAAGTGCTGCCCTAACCATTAATACATTTGTGCAATTAGTCCTACTGCACCCACTGGCTAGGTTTCCAAAGTGTCTGCTTAATGCCATTCAGAAGCCTGACCAGCAGAATGTTTCTTGGAAGCTCATCTTGGGAGTCAACCGTTATGCTCCACTCGGGACAACTGAGGGAACTTATCACAGCAAACATGCTTTGCAAAACCTGTGGTGACAAGGCAAGACTTTTGCAGAAGCATCCAGGACACTCCAAAATACCCAAGCAGGCAAATTCATTCATTTTTATATACTTTAATGAGAAAAGGCCTCAGAAATGTTCATAGTTGTGTGCAGCTCTTAAAATGATTCATGTGACATCCATTTCAGACTTTGCTCTTGCACGTTGCCTTCTCCACCTTGTTCTTGGTCCCTGCAATTGTGGCCATGGCCAAAGCAGATTCCACCCAGACATCCCTGCTGCTCCCTATTTCTCTAAAGCAGGCCCGGTGGCCCCTGGCAACTCCTCTCTGCTCCTCCCCCTCTCTGCATAGACACATTACACAGGTGTCATTGCTTCCCACTTAAGCAGCCTTAAATGTTATTTTTTAAATCAACAGAATTCTTGGTGGGATAGAAACCAATACGTGAGAGATGGAATAGTCCAAATTTCTATCCTGTCTAGAATATTTTGTGACTGTTACTTTGAAAAAGTTACCTAACTTCTCTGCTTTCTTTTTTTTTTCTGGTAGTAGTAATAGTCCCTGTTGTAGGGAACCACAGGAACTACAGACAAAGCTCCAATGCAGTGTGTGCCAAGATACACACTCCAGATGTGGCATCACTTGTTACCCTGAGTTTAAAAATGGATAAAAAAAGAGCAGTAATGACAGTGTCATGTGGTGATGGGCAACTGACAATTACCTTCACTCTTTATCTGAAGCAGATGAAGGATAGAAACCAAGATAGATGGGGCTTGAAACTAGTGACATATTTACACCTCTCACTCTTTCATTGCAGAATGTCCTCCAGGACCTGTACATCAACACCTTTGGACTGGAGCAATTCCTCTTGTTGCATACCCTGCAGGCGATCCTGACTAACATGATGGAGAAGTTGGAAGGGGCAAGTACACTTTAGCCTGGAGTATTTTACTGTGCTCAGCTGCTATGAGGTGGTGGCTCTTACAAGTATTGGAAATCATGTTTTTGGATAAATCAATGACTTTCACTTGTGACTCCCTTGGCATTGACCTTCTGCTTTACCTAACATCCCATCATATCTTGAACTTGACAAAACAAATCCAAGCACAATGTGATCTGTGTGGCTGCCTGTTGGGCTCATGGAAACAGCATTTCTTGGGCATCTGTGTGACTCCCTGTGTCTTCAGAGCTCTGACTCATCTTATTTTGACCAGTTGTTTTGTGCCTGGCTCTTTGTTATTGACCATTATTTATTGTCAAATACCTTTAACTGTGGGGCTGTGTTCTAAGCTGTTGTTTAGCGAGTAAAATTTGATGGCACTGTTACGTACTTTAGGTAATGAAATCACAGTTATATGGATTTAGTGAATTGTAAATTTGCATATAGCTAATCATTTTCTTTTCAGAATTAAGACTTTTATTTCTGTCTTCAAATGCAGATATTTTCCTTCAAAAATATATATGGTGATTTTAATTAATTTCCTTGTGACAAGCTCTTACTGACTGCATAGTACCCATTTGTAACCAATTCATAAAAATTAAAGTTAAGCAGAAAGATAAATGGTCACAATTTAGGGTATTCTCTATAATTTTAGGGGCATTTGAAGTGCTTCATTGTTGTGTAGTTTAATAAACCCAAGTATTTCCAAAAATAGAACCAAGATTTTTCTTTGTCATTAATGAATTATTTATACCTTTTATGTTTGAATCATTATTATTGTTGGGATGAGTAAAGAGATTAATAATACATGGTCCCAAAGAAATGAGTGTTTGTATGGTAACATATAGTTTTGCACCATCCACCAGCAAATCTTGTATCTCTATAGTTTAAAAAATTGTAGTATCATAGCTTAGAACTATATTGAGGCTGTGTATGTATTCTACATTAAATTTTAACATACATAATTTGATGAAACTTACTATAGGAAAGAGATGCATTTCATGGAGCTGGATTTTACTTTCAGCTGTGGTATTTTTAGGTAGAAAACTCTGTCAAATAGCTCAAGGGAAGAGTGCTTAAAATTTTTTGGGGGGGAAGTTTCTTATTTAAGAAGCAGTTTTTACAATGCCCAGGATTGATATTCAAAATATTGTACAACTGGTTTGGCATAAGTACCGGTGAATCAGAGTGGCTTTCAGCCACAGAGCTGGAGGTTGGAGTGATCTGAATGATTTTTGGGGGGTCTTGGAGGACCCCTAGGGTGATCCAGTAATGTTACCAAGAGGAATAGTTTTTTTTTTCCACTTTAACAATCATTTTAATTATGAGAGCATTTACTGGTTATATTTGATCCATGGATGTTTTTGGGACTCATAGAAATCATATTTCAGACTCCCTGGATGGCCATAGCATCTCTTCTTGAGTCTTCTGATGTCTCCTTTAAACTCCTTATGGTATTATGATGGTGAATCCTTTTGTTAAGCAAATTGACATCTCCGTTTTTCAAGCAAATTGACATCTCTGTTATATATCTCTACTGTGTATAGTAAGTAATACACAGTAGATTCTCTGGAATAAAGATTCTCATTTCCTAGGGTAATGTGTCAGAAAGGAAACACTAGTCTTTTTATTTGGTTGTAGTGGAGGGTACCAGGGATTGAACTCAATTCCACTTGACCGCTGAGCCTCATCCTTAGTCCTTGTTTGTATTTTATTAAGAGACAAGGTCTCACTGAGTTGCTCAGCACTTCGCTTTTTGCTGAAGCTGTCTTTGAACTCATGATCCTCCTCTCTCAGCCTCCTGAGCCACTGGGATTACATGGCATGCACAACCACACCCTGTTCTGCAGTTTCTAATTATAGGATACTACTGATTTTCTACAACACATTGCTTGCATCTTACAAAGAAATTTTTTTGAGTACTAGAATTTAGTAGGAAATTATATTACAAGTTATAGAAATTGCATGGATAGCTTTTTCCTGAAATCTGGAAATGTTCAAGAAACATGTGGGGGTACTGCAACTGTCATCATCATCTCTGGTGATCTGAGGAATGATGATGTGAATGGTGCAAAACTTTCTCTCATTTAAAATAAGGGGTAAGACCAGGTGCCCATGTCTCAGAGTGAAAAGTCTCATAGGTAATTTCCCCAGACTTCATCTATAGCTAGTGTGGTTCTGTATCTTATTACTATTTGATATGTTATCATAGTTTCTTTACCATTTGAAAATCATATAAGCCTTCAAAAAATGATTTTTAAGAATTCTCACTTTTTTTCTTTATATTAAGAAATGGGAAAAGGGCGAGAATGGGAAAGAATGGAACAGAACAGCATTTGATGTCTGTTCTGTTTGTCCCTTTAATGATGGGAATAACTCTCTTATAGTGATTATTATTATTATTATTATTATTATTGTTGTTGTTGTTGTTGTCGTTGTTGTTATAAAAGTGTTATTGATCTGCATGTTTAGATGAGGAAAATGCTCAGGAAGTTCACTTGAGACTAGGTACCTTTATACAGATGCTGTAGATACAAGCAAGCTACTCTCATTTAGTGACTTTCACATCCAAATAAAAAAAGCTCTGGCAAGTAAAGAGGAATCTGCAGCCTTGTTTTTGTGTGTATTACTTGATGGCTAGCTGTTTCTATTTTGTTTGCAACTGAATACAACTGGTTTGAGTTCCAGAAGTTTTGCTTTTTATTAGTGTGCCTTAACCAGTAATCTCTCTGAAACTTAGAATGATTGCTGTTGCTTGTTTGGTGGTGCTTTAGGGTATCAGGGATTGAACTCAATGTCACCTTTAATATTGAACTCAATATCACCCTTGGTAAATTGCTACACCTCTCCCCTGACTTGTGACTTCTCGTATGTCCATTAAGTATGAAGGAAAAACATGACTTTCCTAATTAATGCAACTACTTCTAAAGAATAGATCTGTTTGCTCTAAATGCAATGATTCAGCTGTGGAGTGTAAATTTTTAATGTTTAATGAAATACTCCCTGTATTCTTGTCAAGGATACAGGGAGTAAGAAGAATTAATGTTAAGAAGAGATTAATTCTTCTTACTCCCTGTATCCTTGACAAGAAGAAGAAGAATTAATGTTAAGAAGACAGATTAGTACTTAGTACTGGACGACTTGTTCTTCTTCCTGTGCACAATAGATTGTGTTCTTATTATTTTTTGATTAAAATTAATAGCCTCTCTTTTTCAAATTAACCATTTGCTGTAACCGTGGAACTGGTTCTAGTCAGTAAGTCCAGAAAGAATAGTCAAGGTATAGGCCAATAGTCTGGGACATTTCTAACTTTTATTAAAAGTTAACTAAACAGAAACAGCTCAAAGCAAAATACGAACTGAGAGGAAAAATGCTTGCTTTTCCATAAGCCAAGATACATTCTTCTATTCTAATTGTAGCTATGTAAGACTTAGTTTCTTTGAATAATGATTCCTGTTTTATAACCACAAAGTATTGTGAGCCTGCCAAAATAAAAAGAATATATGATTAACTTCACAAGTAAAGATTGGGATTCAGCACCTTCACTTCGGTGTCTGTGTTGTTTCTCCACACCCTTTCACCAACTCCTTACCATCCCTTCGTCTCCTGAGACCCCCTTTTGGAACTGAACTCTGACATCTGGTGCACCCCAAAAAGGAATGATCAGTAATCTGTAAGTCTGATGCATTTATTTCATTGAAAAGTTTTCAGGTAAGGATAGGATTCTTTCCTAGAGTGCTGCAGACCCATTAATTTACTAAGTAAGTAAAGGGTAAGTCATCAGAGAACTTATTTTGAGAAGTTATGGGCCATAATGAGTCTAAAGAAAGAGGACTCTTTATTGATATAGCTAAGCATATGCTCCATGAACAGGGCATTTCAGTTTCTTCTAAGCAATTAGGACATTTTTTTTTTTTCATTTTAATCACGAGTTCTCTCCTTGGTTCCCTGAGAAAGGAACCTTAAATTTAGAAACATGGAAAAAATAGGTAAAAAGACAAAGATCTACTATGATGATCATGGGCCAGAAAAGATTCCAGTTAATGCTTTTGCAATATGGAATGTTTTTAAGGATGCTTTGGTCAATCCCTGAGACAGTTTGTTTGGCATGTGAAGTAACCGAGTCAGAACAAACCCCCTTAATTGGGGCTGCTGCTACGTCTAGAGATTATAAAACTATATCCCCTCAACATTCTCATTCTGATGATGAACAAGGGGATGAAGAGGAGGATGAACAACTTTCTCCTCAAGATCAGGAGGACTTAGAGGATATGTGGAAGTAACGTTATACTTAATGAAAGATTTTAATTGATTTAAAGCCTTGCTTGGCATTGATTATAATAAAAATCAGCCCATTTTTTCATAAATTAGAATAACCAGAGCATATTAAGTGTAAACAAGAAAACATGACTCTCATGTAAACAGGAAATTTCAAATATAAGAAATGTTCAGTTCTCAGGATAACTTTTAGGAATTATGAACCACCACTTAAGTTCACTTGACCCCCTTTGTCCCTTATGTCCTTTATTTTAAGCCCATTTTCATAAACTTAAGAATTGTATTCTACTGTGGGTTATGTCCCCTTTTTATATTTTTTATAAACGTGGCATGTCATTAGGGTACAATGTGTTCATTCAAGCCAGGAGTGTTTGGTAGGAGTATGAGTAATTCTATGGGTTAAAATTATATCCCAATAATTAGCAAATTGTGCAAAATAACAGAATATATTTGCAGGGATGTTATCTGTTTTTAAATTAGTATGCTTGCCCATAGTGGCAAAGCAGAGAAATAAATGAGAATTTTTTTTAAACAGGTAAATCTTTAGATCAATTTGCAGTAACCCAAATAAACCCAGAATGAAATCAGTAGAAATATGAAGAAAGGAATAAGGATGAAAAAGAGGAAAATGTATTTATATCCTAAGAGTAAATAAATTTACTCTTAGGATATAAATACATGTTTATATGTGTAAACATTCTAATACACTTAGGCAAAGTGTATTAGATTGTAGTCCTTTTGTTTTTACAGATTCCCACATAGGGACCCAGTAGGGTATACAGTGAGAACAGTTATTGACACTGGCCTGAGCTTTTGGAAAGAAATGGAAAACAACTTCATTCATGAGAAGAAAGTCCATAAGTTTTTGATGAGAAAATTCATGAGTTTTATAGCATCTGACAATAAAAGATTTGGGACCTCACAGCTGCATCTGTGTTGGCGTTATTCTCTGTCAGAGGTCCAGGAATCTTGGTGTGACTGTGCATATGAGCAAGGAAGATGGGAGACTTTTGATGCTGTGAAAGAGTCTGAAGGGTTAAAAAAAAAGAGATAGTAAATTGAAATTCAAATGAGGGGATAACACAGCTACAGAAATATGAGGAACAAGTTTAGCTATATATTTAGAATCTCTGGTAATATTTAAAGTCGTAGAAAATAATCTCAGTGCCATGATAATGGAGGTTGATTCAGCTTGCTGTGGAGACATTTGAGGAAGGGTACTGTTGTTTCTTTAACAACTGAACAAAAAGGGAGAAAGTAGTTGTGTGTCAGTTGTAATTTCTTATTTCTTCATTTAAGAAATCATAGATTACTCTCAATTATGTTATATTTAGTTTACTTATTTTAATTATAAAATAACAATATCAGAGAAATGTGATTAATAGTATTAATAATCTCTTTTCTGTGAAGAAAAATCATAGAAGCAGTAGACATTATGTTACATTATAAACATTTTCAGAAATAAAGTCTTCATTTTCTGGCCATCTAGAGTTTTTTAAAATTTATTTAGAGGCAGAAGTTTCTTAGTCATTGGTGAAATACAAATTAAAACAAAATATGTCACTATTGCCCACCCAGATAAATCGCTAAGATAACAAAAAAGACTGTAATAAATGTAAGTGAGGATATTGATAGATTAGAGTGTCCCCATGTTACTAGTGGGTTGAATCCATACAGTTGCTTTGGAAAGCATTTGGTAATATATACGAAATTTCAAATATGTATAACTGATGATCCAGAAATTTACTCTTAGAATATAAACACCAAAAATACTTAAATGCAATTTACCCAAACACATATACCACAGCAATTATAGGAGAATACTTCTTCATAACTCCAAAGAGGAAGCAACCCAAATGCCCAGAGGTGGTGAAACTCTTCAAGGCACCACATACTCATAGAAAAAAAATATAGGTGGATATCAAAAGGAGATGAAGAGACTAGGGCTTTAGGCAGTGGAAATGTGATTCTTACAAACAATATTGAAGTTAAGAAGTTACTTCTTTCACTATATAATTTCTTATACATAAAATATAAAATGGACACAAAGAAATGCATTCCTATATTTCTAATAGGGTCATTATTGGAAAGTTATAATAGGAAGCGAAATTGGAATTAGAGGCTGCAGGCTCTGTTTTGTTCTTTTATGTTGTGTCAGATATAGATGAAAGTAGAAAGCATTTATGCAGTTTGATATATAATACATAGATGGGATATAATTTTTCATTTTTCTGAGTGTACATGTTGCAGAATCATATTGGTCATGCAGTCACATATATACATACAGTAAAATGTCTGTTTCATTCTATTATCCTTTCTATCCCCACATCCCCTACTCTCTCCTCTCATCGCTTCCCTCTACCTAATCTAAGGTAACACTATTTTTCCCTAATGCCCCTGCCCTGCCCTATTGTGAATTAGTATCTGCCTATTAGTAAAAAAAAAATAGGCATTTGTTTTTTTTGGGATTGGCTTACTTTGCTTAGCATGTATTCTCCAACTACAACCATTTACTGGCAAATTCCATAAATTTACTCTTCTTTAAAGCTGAGTAATGTTCCATTGGAAAAAAAAATATATATATATAAATATATATATATATATATATATATATATATATATATATATATATATATATATATATTCCACATTTCTTTATCCAGCCTTCCCAGTGTGGTGCAGGAGCACATCTCTAGTGCAGGTGGTTGACTAGTGGAGTACATGGCATTCCCCATGACCCACATAGCAGAAGCTAGGTTGTCAAATGAAGCTGGTGGTGGATACTAGAAAGGTGATAAGGTCACGGAGCCAGCCCAGCCTCTCCCTGTGCTTCCTGGTAACTGTGCCTCAAAACCCCCAGAGGCTCTCAAAGAAGACACCACCTTGGTGAGCACAAGAGCTGGGACCCATAGCCCTCTGATTCACTGCATGCTCAGCACTTACTGTGCTCTTGGCTGGCTCCTGCTGGTCAGAAAACTCTGGGCCTTTTGCTGGCTATGGCCTCCTGGGGTGGCTCCTCAGTCTGGCTTTAAGGAGAAGCTGCACTGTTTTGTTTCATACCTAAAGGCTCTGTGAACCTTTTAATTTAATTTTCTTCTTTGCTCTGGCTATAGGAACACAATCGACTAATATTTGATGGTTAGAGGGTTTGTAGCTACTTTTCCTTATCATTAATTTTATTATTTTCCATTTGTCTGAATTTCTGCCTTTATAATTTTATGTTACTGAATTATATATTTTTATGAAATGCCATGAATTCTCTTTTAGAATTAGGTTGAATAAAATTAAGAGGTAAGTCAGATAATTTTTGTCACTCAAAAAAAAATCACTCTCTTTTCTTATGAATGCTGGCTGTTTGTTAAAGCTTCTATTGTACTGAGGAGTAATGGGAATACTGTTGAAGGAAACACAGGACGTGAGGCACGGTGAGTGACCCTCCAGGCCCAGAGAGCCCTGGTGCTCTGTGGACAAGACTGTGGGACTACTTGGCTGGTGGGTGGGGGCGGGAGGGACCTCTCCTCCACTTGTCTCCATCAACATCATCTGTTTTATCACAATGAATAAGTGAAATGAGTAACTAAGATTGAATTTGAGACAGGAGTCCATTTTTAGTAATTCAGATGTGTAAGTAGTTTTACAAGTGTTCCTCTCCAGGCTCTGTGTCAGGCCCTGTGTTCCATGGACATTTTTGCCTGCCATCTGGAGTGGGACTGGGGTGAGGAGGCAGAAAGTGGGCCTGAGAGGGTGCTCTTGAGGGTGTTTGAGCAGCTCCTGAAAAATATTCACCCCATGCTTGCCCTTCTGCTGCAGAGACTTCTGGGACACACTGTAATTCAAATGCACTTGAAATGCCTGCACCTGGCCTAATGCTCAATTTTCTATTTACTTAGGTAGTTTTTAGCTTATCAAAGTCTGGGAGTAACTTCAAATGACATAAAAGAAAACCCAATTCTTTGGAGTTGTGGCAGGTCAAGGGCATAGCTCGTCAAAGGTAAACTATGCCCTTGACCCTGCTGCAATGGCAGGTGGAGCCTGAAGAGCATTCTCCTTGAGTGAGATCACTGCCAGTTGCCTGGTTACTAGAGTGAGAACTATGAAGGGACAGGGTTCTGTGTGGCCATGAAGGAGGGGCATTTTACTGTCACCATGATGCAGGAGGAGTGGAGCCACCAGCCAAGTTGCTGACACATGAAAGCTTTTGTTACTTCCAGTGAAGAACACCTCTTGCCTCTTCATGGCCCACATGGACAGGACAGTGGAGAAGAGTGATGATGGATTAATATATAAACTTTATGAGCCTATGCTGAGGATCAAGCAGCACTTAGGTTTTGACCTGTAAAACTTCATAAGAGTCTACTGAAATACAAATGTTTATTGTCCCCATTCTCCAGATGAGAAGACTGAGGAGGAGAAAGCATTGCCCAGAACATCCTGGAAAGCATGTATTGAGTGTTCCTGCATCCTCAGTTCTCCTGGCTGTATGAAGCTTATTACAGGACCTCCAGTGGAGTAAAAACTGCATCAGTGGACTGACCCTGGAAAGGCTGACCTATGCAACAGTACAGCAGGGCCTGGTGAACCTGGGATCCAGGCCTCACATGCTCATCTTCATTGAGGGGTCCACGTAGCCCAAGGGACTGTGAGACCTCTGTGCTCTCCTATGCTCATTCCACAGGGGAGGCAGGTAGCTGCATAGGGGCCTGGTGGAAAGAGAGCATTTAATGGAGTTCAAGCAGCCACTTTGGGCCCAGGCTCAGCGAGGGAGTCCCAGGTGACCTTGGAACTGGTGGTTTCTATTCCTCATCATCAAAGTGGGAGACTTGAATGGTAATTTCTAGGGTTCCTCTAGGTCCAAAAATCACCCTTCCATCGCAGGGAATGTGGACATTGGAAGTTCCATTGTAATCCAGCACCAAGATGGCAGGCCTTGGAAGGAGCTTGCAGGGTTTGAATCTTGGCACTTTTGCCTCCTGTGTAAATCTCATAAAGTTAATCTCCGTAAGCCTCTGATATCATGTTTGTAAAAATACAATGCTCCAATTCCTTCTGAGGGCCATTTGGAGGATTAAGGAAACAGAGTGGGCACGACACACAGTTCCAGTCACACAGCCTTCCTCATGTGGCCATGCAGGCTGTTCACAGGTGAGATGTTACATAGGAGGACTCTAACACATGGGTGGGCTAGACTATCTGATGGATTAATAGTTTGAAAGAACTACTGGGTGGTAACTTAGGTGGGTGTGGCTGGAAGAAATAGGTCACTATGCATGTGGCTTAGATGATATATGTCCCTGACCAACACTCTCTCTCTTTCTCTGTCTCTCTCTCTCTCTCTCTCTCTCTCTCTCTCTCTCTCTCTCTCTCTCTCTCTCTCTCTCAGTGGTGCTAGGGATTCAACCTAGGGCCTTCTGCACAGGAGGCAGCACTTTACTAACTGAGCTTTATTTCCAACCCCCCCCCAATCTCTCTGCTTCCTGGATGTCAGGAGCCCAGCAATTTTCCTCCATGACACCCTTCTGCCATGATGTTCTGCCCCATCACAGACCTGGAGCAGTGGACTGGGCCAAACATGGACAGAATCTCAGAAACCATGTGCTCAATATAAACTGTTCCTCCTGTATGTGGATCCAGTGAGGTATTTTCATCATGGTGATGACATCTGACTAACACAGTGATTGTTATGGGCAAGGTGGGGTAAGTGTTTTCTAGAGGTCACTATGAAGGACATATCTAAGACATCTCTATGATAAAATAATGATGGATTCATTTTACAATGGGCCAGAGCTGGCCATAGAGGCCTACCTAGCTGTTTGTGGAGTAAAGATTTCTGTCCAGTATGTGTAGGCAAAAGGGGAGAGTAGTCTATTGAGCAGAGTGTGGCAAGAGAGCTAAGTTTGTGGGACAGAAATTGAGTATAGAATGACTGAACTCTGATTAAACACCATGAGAGTGAGAGAACCACGAGATTTGGGGGTGGTGAAGGAGGAGATCCAAGACCAGACAAACCTGGAAGGCCAACCTTCCCCAATGCTAAAGGATGTGCCTCACAGGAGACATGGAAGGAATCACCTGGGTGGCCTTCTGGAGCTCATGGGAGTATTCATAGAGGATGGGGACACCTGTGTAATCAGGGGCCCAGGGGCCCAGTGTCCTGTAAGTACTGCTGCACTGACATGGGTTGTGGTGTCTTATGAGGTCCTGGTTTCTCTTTCTGTGGATAAAAGCCTGGAAGTGGGCTTGCCGGGTCATCTGGTAGTTGTATTTTATTTTACGTTTTGTGACTCTTATGCCATTTGCCCTGATCCCCAGCTGCTACAGAGGCAGGGTTTCCTTCTCTTCACCCTCTGATGGAAGCCATTCTAACAGGCAGGAGGTGTTCTCTCTCATAGGGTGATTTGCAAGTCTTTAATGGTTAATGACTGGGTCTACTTTTCTGATGCCATTTTTATGTTGTCTCCAGTTCCAATTCCTTCTTTCTAGATCTTCCTTCCCTACAGATCCACTTCCTCCTTCTTTACCTGAGTGGGCCTCACTCCATTTTGAACCTTATAACTGATCCTTTTTCCCACCACTTCTCTGTGTTCCTTTACTTCTTTCTTTTGTTTTGAGAAATGCAATATTCCAAGGGTAATGAACCCACTAATGGCTTCCCATTTGCTTTATGTGTAGTTCAATTTTAAAACCAAAGCCTTCGAAATAGATACATGCATCCATAAATAGCATGCGAATAACACAGAGTATTTGCATTTTTATGGTTCATGCTATAAACACTATTCCATGATTTACTTTTTCCCTCAGTGTCTGATTTTGCAACCCCTCCATTCTGTGCTGTGCTATTCTGTGCTGTGCTGTGCTGTGCTGTACATGTGATGGGTAGTTCTGGCTCCAGCTGTGCCTGTGGCACAGTCTGGAGTCCTCAATGCAGTCATCCTTCTCTATCTTGGCTAACTTTTTCTACCCTGTTTGGTTACTGCTTCATCATAAGTATTATAATACAACATCATGTAATTATGTTTCAGCTTGAGTACTGCTTGCGCTGTGGCTGAGAGTGCCAGATGTTTTAGCACCCTGAATGGTGGTCTGAGCATCTCGCTCCTTTTTGGCCTTTTTGAAAGGTTCTAGGACTTGTGCTCTGTGTCTGTCTGCTTTCTGGCTTCCTCTTTGATTCAGCAGATCACAGGAGCCGCTGCTCAAAGGCCAGCTATTTTCTTGTTGCTTTGCTGCCCAGCTTATTCAAGGTTCCTTCTTTGTTGGAAGTTAAAACCCACTTCCTTAGACTTGGGTGCATCTAGTCAGTCAGTGCCTTCCTCACCCTTATGGGGTCCTGCTCCTCTGTGCCCTTGCCATTGGGGCACAGCATGTGCTTGGCTTCCCCACAGGGTGCTCTTGCTGGTTGCACTTCCCATCCACAATGCCTCCATCATCCTTTTTTGCCCTACCCAGGTGGCCATGTCTCTTGGATCTTCTTCCTCCCAGAGCTCTGACCCCAGTGCTCAGGCAAGCACTGCCTCTACGTGGAGAAGGACCAGCCTCCTCACTTTCTCCACACCTGTTTCTGCCCGAGTTTTTGTCTGGCTGTCTTGCAGAGTGCTTATGTCAATTAGTTTGCTTTCTATACTTCAAAACCCATGAAGAAAGTGGTGGTGTCATGAGCATCTGTGTCCCCACAGCAGCACCAAATCAAGCATGGCAGAAGTTGAAGATTTGTTAAAATAAGTAAGGAAGTTAACAGCCGCTCCTCAGCATCAGGTTACGGGTTCTTTTAAATCAGGGTCCTTTCCTAATGAAAAGAACCCCTAGAAACTCACAACGTGGCAGTTTCCCAGCGAAGTCCTTATTGTATGAAACTGTGGAATTTATCTCTTCTACACAAAATTGCAGGTCTCTGTGTAACAAGGACATTTAAATATTTGCCAAGTGAGGATGACCACTGCGGACACCATAGCCCCCACTCATTATTCCTGCAAGCTAACACATGGAAACATGAGCTGTTTCTCCTGTTTTTGGTGAAACACAGAATCAGCTCCTGCTTCACTTATCATGTATGAACCACTTTGTTAAACTTGTAGCCCAAGGGAGAATTTAAGGTGATATTTACCTTGTTGACTTCACTTTGAATTTGCTTCAGATTTAGGTGCAGTGTTGACATTTCTAAGAAAACAACCTGCTTTTTTCCCAATTTGGGGCAGTGAGGTGGGAGGTGGGGACAGATTGCTGGTTAGAAGAACTCTCAGAAATGTCTTTACCAGACATCCTTATGACGTGACCCTGCACGAGGTGCCACAGGGCTTATTAAGGAAGATGCACTGACACCCACCAAAACAAAAGAGATGATTTGAAAAGCCATCACTGTGTACAGGGAATGCTGTTGATTTCTGGATTAAGCTACAAAAGCAACTGTTGAGTGCTGCTCTTTGACCAAAAATTTTAATGGAACAGAAGCTAAGAAGGGTCTGAATTGATTACAAATGGAAATCTTAAAATCCAGCTGTTTCTGGTCTCTATAGTGAAAAATTATATTAGCATATTATCAAGCTTGTGGGTGAGACTCCACAGTGGGACCCTTGTCAGAGCAGCAAGGAATCAGCCAGCAGGGGTTTGGAGCTCTTGGGGCAGCTAATGTTATTATTCATGGTGAGATTTTCTTCCTCTGGTTGTCAATTATGTTTTTGAATCAAGAGAGAATGGGTGCTGCAGCTTGACAGTGGCAGTGGCATTCTCCTGGGGGTTTATACTTTAATTTATCATAAGACAAAGAGAAGGAATTGAATTTCAGCAGGACAATAAAGAGAATAGCATCCTTGCAGAAATGGGCAAATGGAAAGGAGCCAAGATCAGAGAGGCTGGCCCCATCCTCTCTGTGGCCTCACAGCAATCCTTGTCACCAAGCTGTTTTTTTCTGACGATGTAGTCCTGCAACTTCTTGTTTTTCTTATGGAAACTTTTTATTTGATAATTGTTTTTTGGATCTGCACACAGTACAGAGAGTTCCCATATCTCCAACACCAAACTCGCATCATACATGAGTGGGTACATTTTTCACAAGCTGAACCCTTGTTGAAGCATTAGTATCCAGGTAGGTGCTTGATTAATCCCGGTGTCCTTGCTTACCTGAGGTCCTTCTGTGTCCCAAGACCCCTTCCAGGATCCACCATGCCCCCTTATGCTCCTTGGGACAATGGCAGTCTCTCAGTTTTTGTGTTTTGTTAGTTTTGTTTGGTTTGGTCCTGGGAATTTAACCTTGGGGAGCTCTAGCTTCAAGCTACATCCCAACCCCTTTCTGGTTTTTATTTTGAGACAAGATCTCACTAAGTTTCTGAGGTTGGCCATGAACTTGTGATCCTCCTTCCTGATCCCCAGCTGGGATTATAGGCCAGCTCCACTGTGCCCTGGACTTTATCTTTTTTTTTTTTTTTGATGACCTGAATGGTTTCGAATAATGATGATCAGACATGTCATAGAGTGTCCCTTTACCTGAAGGTTTTCTGTTGAACACATTCCCACTGGTGTTTGGGGCAAAAGACTGCAGAGACCCTTTTCATACTCTGGTTTTGAGGCTTCCTGCCATCACCTTGATTATAGTACTGCTGTCAGCCTCCATCACCTGGCTATGGCAGCATGAGTCAGATTTCTTCAGGACATTGGTGACACTTGTTAAAAAGGAAAACCCCTGGAAGAGCTATAAGTTAGTTTATTTGAGCAAAACAAATATGATTATAAATCAGGTAGACCCAGGAACCAGAAGAGGTCCACAAGCAGTGTGACCAGACAGGGTGTGTGGAAACTGGAGCAGGTAGTAAGGACAGGGTGTCTACTCTGTTAGTGTCTCCTCTGACTGACAACAGCAACAGAGAAGGGATATCTTAAGCAGGTTGTTCATCAGGCCTGGGAGAGGAGCTCAATCCAGTCAGTGCCTTCTGCAGGTCCTTCTTCTCACTTTTCCCTTCCTCAGTGTGAACATTGGTGTAGATGCCATGCAGGGCCCACCCTGGAGGAGCAAGGAGCGTAGATGGAGCTTGCAACTTGAGGGTGGACTGTCTGATGGTCATTCCGAGTACTTCCAAGACAGGGGACCCTCTACATGTCCCCACCTACCTGCTTATGTTTTATGACTCCTGGATACATGTCTTGTTGTGGATATTTGCTGCAGTCCAGCTGCAGTAAATAACTGGGAGGTGACAAGTAACTTGAAGGTTGAAATGGGAACTGCTTTATTATGGAACAAGAGTGGTATATATAACTAACTGATTACACACAGCTTGAATCGATGAACATCATCTAGATACAGCAGTCAGCCAATCAGGAATCCTCATCAACTTAATGACTCACTGGCGTTGCTTCAGAAACCACTCCTCCTGGCAAACTGACAGGCGCCATCGTGACTTGATTTGCATCCCCAACATATTCTGTCTTTTGTTTTATTAAACAACAAGTATGTGGCTTAGGGACCGTGCCTGTTTTAGGTTGTCCAATACGACATATGGTCCTTACCCATCATTGGATGGTCTGACCTCAAATTGTCAGCCTCCAGTCTTAGGTTGGTACCCATGTAATTGGATCTTACCCATCTTTGACTACTGGCCCAACACACTTAGCCAAACTTGTGGATAATGACCATAGTGGTTTTTACACAAACACCATAAACAACCTGCCACAAGCAGAAAGAGGAGAATACAAGATGCCACAATACCAAGCCATTGACTGCTCCAAGTGAAACTCCTGGAAAAACTGTACCACAGATGACACTTTCAGCAAAGATACCCTGGTACTATTACAATTTTTTGTATCAGTTCATAATGCATAAAAGTGATACACAGTCCAGGTAAGTTCTGCAAGAAGCTTAAAGCAGCATTCACATTACTTATTGATGCAGCAGTTTGTACAGTTTGCTGTGATAGCTAACACAGAAGCTATAGTAACAGCAGCAGAAACAGCAACAGCTGTGATGATGGTAGCTGTATGCCTCAAGGTTTTCTAAATTTGAAATAGACCTTAGTGGTGCTCATTATTCATTAGCCTCCAGGTGTGGGAGAACCATTGTTGAAGATGTAAGGATAGCTAAACTAGAGTACTGGATGTCAGCTGTTATGGATTTGAGTCAAATCATCTTCTTTTTGGTCTGTAGAAATCACTTTAGTTAGTCTCTCTGGAATCCAAATCGGCTGCTGTTCTCCCTGGGGAAACACACAAACAGACCCTCGACTCCAGACAGTCACTGGGTCAGGACCTTTAATGATAATAACTGTAAGCTGATTCAGCTGTGGTGAAAGCTGTAAAATACCAAAGCATAGCATTCTGAACATTTGTATCTACAGGAATAGTGAGGAGTCCCATGGCAGCATCTGCAGCAAATAGGGAAAAACTGACTACTCATTAGTTATTGGCATTGGAAATGGCCAAACTTCAGGGGCGCCGTGTGCATCCTCTGCCACCAGCTGCAGCATTCCCGGGCAGCCTCAGGAGAAGGGTGGGGAAGAGCCACCGTGGCCGCAGGCAGGAAAGTCTGTGCTGCACCACAACGGGAAGCGGCAGCAGCCACGCCACACTCACGCACCTTCTGGTAACCATAAGTGTTTAGTAGCAGCCTTTTCTTGTAACTACTTCCCTGATAGTCCTTTCTACTCTGAACTTTTTTTCTCTTTCTGACTAGAGTTCTTGGGCTTTTATCAACATATCCCCTAACTGTTCTTGGTTTTACTGGGGTGCCTCATTCCTTTAGCAATTTACTTAACACCCTTTCAGCTTGATTTCCACCAACCTCTGATCCCATATTTCCATAACAAAGAAAATACAACACACCAACACAAAATGAAACAAAAACACACTGTATCATTTTTTTCCATTTTCTTGAAATGGCCATTCGTCCTCTCACCCTATCTGCTTCCTCAGGGGTGAGCACCTTTCCTCCCATCCTATCTATTTCTAGAGATGGGCAGCTTACCTTGTCAGTTACCCCTGAGTGTCCCAGAGTTCCCCAAATGGGCAACCATTTTGCCGTAGTCTGGCTGCAGCAAATAACTGGGAGGTGACAAGCAACTTGAAGGTTGAAATGGGAACTGCTTTATTATGGAACAACAGCAGTATGTATACCCAACTGATTAAACACAGCTTGACTCAATTAACATCATCTAGATACAGCAGTTAGCCAATAAGTAATCCTCATCATCTTAATAGCTCGCTGGCATTGCTTGTTACTTCAGAAACCATTCTTCCTGGCAAACTGCCAGGTGACATCTTGACTTGTTTTGCATCCCCAACAGATATTGACCTGGATATTATTTATCCAAACCTTGTGTCCCCTTTCTCCTTTGTTCAGTTTTTTCACCATGCAATTTTTTCGATTGTTGCTATGTCCTTTGACACATTCCATCAATTCGCAGGACTCTGTGTTTGTGGTTTTCTTTTAGTGCTTCCCGACTTCAGGCTCACCAGAGGCTCTGGGGACACCTTGTTTGTTTCCTGCCTTTGGCCCACAGTCAGCTGTCAAACCAGGGATCCTGATTCTTGTTATTGAAGAGTAAGATTGGAGAATGAGATATGGTGGATCTCCATTTTTTAGGAAGAAATTATTTGTAGGAAATGGAAAAAAGATGACATATTTTAATATGTGCCTTTTAACATACTTGGGCTTCTAGGGGTCATGGAGAGTAGCATGAAGTCCAGCTGGGTTCCCATCCACAGGCAGGCTGGAGATTTGAGCTACTTTTACAAAGTCACTGAAGAGTAGAGCTTATGATTTTATGTCATCAGATACAATAATGCAAAATGTGATTGCCAGCTTTTCACGAAGTTAAGGAAGATCAGATGCTTCCAAAATGGGCTAGCCTGAGGAGTGAGCCTGTGCTTGTTCCACAACTCACATTCCAGTGAACTAGTTGCCCAAACAAAAAAGGGAAATGTTACATTTATTGGAAAAGCATGTGATGTGTATCTACTAAGCATTGAGGAGGGTCTGATTTATAAACAGACTCATACAAAAGCAAAAATCTTAAAAGGGAATAACCATGCCAGCAAGTTTGAATTTGCGTAGCCAAGGAAATGAATCCATCCCTAAGATTTACAATAACAGTAAAAGGACCAAGAAATGGAAAATGAGAAGTGTGAGACTTCAGTAGGTAAAAAGAAAAATAAGAGCAGTCTATCAACTTAGTGATGTCCACCTCACAAAGCCTTGGGTGCTTCCCTACCCCAGCACCAGAAAGCTAGGCTTTCACAGTCCTCATTGTGTCAAGGCAGGTGCTGTGGGATAATCCAGTGTTCCACAAAGGGTCAGCAATTGTGCACGCTGCTATTGAGGTAAGTGACTGGGTTCCAGGGGAGGGCAGTTAATAGTGGCAAATCCACCATGTTCATGCTCCCCCTTAACCTAGCAGCTCAAATTCCTGGAAGAATGAATGCAGGACTCACATGCATTTGACAAGTAAGAATGCTCTACATAACAACAGCAAGAAGCCTTAGGACCCAGTGCCCATCAGGGGATGGATGAATGGACAACAAATAGCAGATGCTTAGGAGGGGAACTAAACAGCTTCAAAAAGATTAAATAAAGTCTATCTTTGCATGTCTTTTCTACCTGCATTACAAAATGAATCTCTCTTAAATTCCTTCTGCTGAAAATCAAGGTGTGGAATGAAGCAAGTACATTATTAGAATTATTATCGCTCTGTTTGATAAAACATGGAATAATGCAAAGCATTTTCTGTATTTATGTCCATGCAGTTATAAAAGTATTTTTAAGGTGGGTAAAACCACTCAAGATACCAGAATATAATGGTAATAATTGGGGATGTTTGAGGGAGGAAGTTTGGAAATGCAGAATAACATACATTGTGATGATCTAATATGCAATAAGAAGAATGGATTCCTGTATCAATAGTAAAATCTAAAATTAATTTTACTTATTTTTATGTGGTGCTGAGGATCAAACTCAGGGCCTCACACATGCAAGGCAATCAAGCACTCTACTGCTGACCTACAAAACCATCCCTAAAAATTAACTTTGAAAAAAGAAAAAAAAATACAGATATCTCAGAAAAAGGAAAAAAAAACAAACACAAAGTTTAGCTCTTAACAAAGACAAATTGTTTTCATAATCATATATGCCAAAGTTTCAAGTGCTGCCATTGATTGCTGAGGAGTAAATAGCCTTCACTTTTAGAAGTCAGGTCATTTTTTCCGCTAAATACTCCTTTCATGCCTGTAGCACATGGATCATTGTGGTTTTCATTACTTGTTCCTTTTCAAATGTCTTTTCTCATTTCTGCTTCCTGATTCATCCTCTTGCCTGCAAATTCACAACTTTTTCAGTATGATTTAAGATGAAAATTCCATTGATTATAAAAGCAATAATCTTCAGATAAAAGGGAATTATTTAAGAGGATTATAAGGAAGAAAACTTAAGCAACTAATTAAAGAAGTATCCTCAGTCCTTTAGCAGAAATGGACTCAGGACATTCCTTTACTTTATGAGTAACCAAGACTTGAGCCTATTGCCACCAGCTCCTCCTCTCATCCCATGGAGCTTCATTCTCTTGGAAATCACAAATCGTGAACCAAGCTACAGAAATCTTTAAGTGCACCTCTACCGCTGAGAGAGAACTGGAACTGAGACTCTGAGGAATCTAGGAGAAGTGGGGACTGGAATGGTTTCTCCAGCTTCCCAGTTCTCAAAAGCAAACCTCATCAACCTCCTATAGTCACTCCTTTTTCCTGTGTTCCTTGAACTTGAAAAATGGGAAAAACATCTGGTGTTTTCTTAATCAGTAGAGACATAAAGTTTTCACTGCTGGTGCGCAGAACTTTCTATGTTCCAGGTGAAATACTACTATGGGGTGTGTTGACTAAGGATCTCCCACCTGTCTCTCTTTTAAAGCTACAAAACAGAACACCTTCTGCCTGAAGGCACTATTCATCCATCGCTGTCTCAACTATTTGCTCAGCACTTGTCAAACACCATTTAGCAAACCCATTTCCAGTACGTACGGAGCTTGTCCAGAGGTACGGTGCAAATCCTTGACTTTGTGACCCTTGCATCTTTACTACAAGCCCTCAGTCCTTCTGCTGCTGCTTTAAATCAGCCACAGCCTCTGAAGCCACAGATACATATCACTCACATGGCTGAAAAAAAGTAAATATTCTAAAAATGTATTTTTATTCATTTTACATTTAAGCATGATTTTGTGGTGTGCTTAAAAGTTAACCAGAATCACAGTGAATGTGATATTTGATCCACTTTCTTAAATAAAATAAGACCTTTGAGCAGGAAGCAGTGGCAGATTCCTTTTCTCCTTTTTCGGAATTTCAGATGTCTTGGGAAGCATCACAGAGGTCCATGTTGGGTGACAGTGGCAACTCTGTGTGAAGATTCTTATAGGACTTAATTTTTTGGATACCTGCTACAAATTAATTTCAAGTTTAAATTGATTCAAGTGCAAATTAAATTTGTGGCTGTCTCATAGTGGCTAGAGGAATGGCCTCACATAGTGTTTCTTCTAACTACATTTTTAAAAAATTTTGCTTATCCCAGACAAAGATAATTTTCTGTCTCTTTTATCAGAACAACAATTTTATAAAACAGAGAGAGAGAGAGAGAGAGAGAGAGAGAGAGAGAGAGAGAGAGAACAAATTTCCTGCCTTCGTGCTGAAGGTATAAGGAGTAGCTCAACCACCTCACTCAGCTCTGCTGAGCCACAATGTCTGACCTACTCCACACTGTGCTCCTGGCACAGTTATCACCTGGCAGGGTAGGTACAGGAAGAACTCTGTTACTCTTGGAGACTATTTTTCTCTTCACTGCACAGAAACTGTGGTGCTTTAAAAATATCCCTTTAACCCAGACAAAGGAGCCCCAAGGTGCCATTCAAGGACTTGTTCTACAGAAGCCCTGTAGTCTAGGTGAGAGCAGGAGGATAAATTCAATATGATAAAGGGAAAAAACTCACTAGCAAAGAATATTTTGTCCAGAAAAACTGTCCTTCAGAAATGAGGAGAAATTAGGTGATGTCTCTCCCAAAGAAAAGCCACATTCCCCACGACAAGGACTGTCCCTGGAACTCTTGAAAGGAATAAAGTTGAAACAGACAAACAAAATCACTAATTTGCAACATAAAACATATAAAAGCACAGGCACCAATACTGTAAGTAATACTGAGTCAATATTTCTCTCCAGTATATATATAGAGAAAAAATTATTTAAGACAACTATAGATCAAACAGATTGTCAAGATAAATAATATAAAGTGATGGAAATGTTGACATAAAAAACATAAAATTTGTGTTTTAAGTAGCTAGTCAAAGCACAGAGTTTTATATAATTGAGATTAAGATGTTATCTGCATGAAAGAGTCAAAGATTTGTATATAAACTTTTGTAACCACAAAGTGAAAATCTATCTTAAAAACACAAAACACAAACAGAAGAGAGCCTAAGCACATCAGGTGCTGTGGGTCGAGTATGCCCCCAAGGGTTCACATGTCATTTGCATGGGAGCATCAGTCTAGTGTCTCTGTGTACCCACTGTCTTAGTCCCCAACACCCATGACTCTGAATAGGCAGGAAGGGAAAATTAATGGGCAGTATCACTCAGGGTGCATCCAGGGCTCTGTGGTCTACCTGCCAGGGCTGGACTTCTGGACCCAGCAGTCACTGGTTCTGTGATTACCTTGGGCAAGTCACTTAAGCCCGTGAAGTCCCACTCAAGTCCTGAGCAACAACAGGGTGTACTTTTCAAGATTGCCTGGGAGAATTATCCAGAAAAACATGGGAAGCACTTGACCTTTACTCAGGATGACTCTGCTCCATCACATTCCCGTGAGTACTGATCCACTACCCATTAAATCCAGCGCCAGGCCAAGATCAGGATGCCCCAAATCAGTAGTCAGCTGCGTAATAGTTCTTGTTACCCTTGGAAGTTCTGCTCTGCAAAGTCACTTTGGAACCCAAGCCAGGGCAAGTTGGAGTTCTGATCCTAGGTGCAGCAGGGTCAGTTGCCTGCCAGCCTCTGGTTGCAATTGCTTGCAGGCACCCACCAATACGTCACCTTGTGGTGTGTGTGTTTCAGACAGCTTAATTGATACATGCTACTGGTTGGTTAGCATGAAACATGGCCAAAAGTGCCACATCTAGTGCTAGAAGGGAGATTCTGTAATATGTTTGTTCTCCATGAGGCCATCTTGGCCTTCCTTTTCTCAGGAACTCAAGAACACTTAAGCATGATATGTGGAGGGTGTTTTAAACAGGGCCATGGGCATGTGGAGAAAAAAGACACTTTTTACAGTGTAAGAACAAATAGGAAGGCAGGGGCCTCATTCAGCCTCAGCTTGTGCATAGCTATCATGTGGCTCTGTTCATGTGGGCACTGATTTGGGGGTTACAAGTAAGTTTAGCAAGCAGTAAACTTGCAAATACAGAATGTGAATAATGAAGATTGGCTACACCTAAGGTGGTAACTTCTGGAGAATGTTCACTGTTAGCATTGCTCTCCTCAGAAAGGCACTGAAGGACAAAGACATTGCAAGACCTTCCATACATCTGGCAGTTCTGCAAGATGCCCAGGAGAGCATGGGAAACAGGTTGCTCTGTGCCAACAATTCCCCACATTTCTCCTATACTTTCTCTTTTACTTTCCTTTTTTCCATACTTCTTTCCATTTGCAAGGGTCTGGCATGAAGTAGAACAGTGGCTACAAAGACAAAAAGCAATCTTCTATCTCCCAGGAATCATAGTGCTAGTTGCTGGGAAGATAAGACAGACATGTCACTGCCAGGCTGCAGGAGACAGATGACCTTGTGGACTAATTGCTGAGATCAGTTGGAGATCCCTACATAATCCTGCTGACCTCCCTGTCCGACTTGGTCAGGAGACTCAGTCATATGAAAAGAAACTTGAGCACTGGCCAGAGTTCAATTCTGTAGACACTCCTCTACCCACATACCACCTTGACAGATCTCCAGGGTTATCTGGGAATTCTTTAATTTTCAAGTAAATTTCCTGAAGCATCTGAGGTCATGTTGAGAATGAGGGTGTAATGCTGAGTGACAGGTGTAGCAGGAGCTGTGTTCCAAGATCAGCAGGAAGAAATGAGGCCTGAACGAATTCACTCCAGGCAGGCAGGAAAAGGAGCTGATGGACATGAGAGTTGTTGAGGAAATAGAATGGATCAAACTCAGTGACGAGCTGTGTGGAAATAAAGGGGATAATTTTGTTCCTTCTACTCATTTAGTTACTTACCAAAAATTCACTGGGAACCTAGCACATTGTAACACCCAGTTCAGGGGGTCTCAAATTCCAATGAGGGAGGCAGACCACAGAAGGACATGCTTTTGGGCTTTTGGCCAGGCCCTTTGGTGGTGAGAGCATGTTGGGATAGATACCATGTTTATTAAAGCAATGTTTCAAGAGGGAAATTCATTGCCCAGGAGTAAAATACAAAATGTACCTGGCAGGAAAAAGGAATGGAGATACAGAACCCAGGTAAACTGCAGAGATGGATTGAATATTTGGCCATCAGACATCAGCAGAGCTGTGTGCACTCTGAATATAAGAGTTAATGCCACAAAGAGCAGGGCTGGGCCTTGTGACAATTAGGCAGAGGGCCTGGCTGGAGGCTACCTGGCTCAACCTCTACTCTCTTTGCAGCTCCACAATTTGAGGATGGGTTTTGCAGAAGTAGGAAGGTTTCAGTGAGCACAAGGATTAA